>NW_027210329.1:0-82292 GCF_027789765.1 Dendropsophus ebraccatus | reverse complement strand
GGGCCTAACAGTATGGCGGTAATAATGTATCGTGATAATATTTCCTTCCTATATACTGGTATTATTGGTAATATCGGTCTTGATATATATCAATAGCATCGCTTGGTCATTAGTAACTGCACTGTAATCACTTACATAGTGTGCAGAGCATGTGTACCATTGGTGTCTAAATGGTTCAGTGTATGGCAGTTCCCGTGTCACTACAGTACACTAGTGCCATCATAATTAATCCAGATGCTAGGAGCTCCCAGGTCCAGTCCCCGGAACAGTGTGACCAGTATGCTGATAATATGGTAGGGGTAGATGTTTTGTTCTATCCCCTATTAGGGTCACTTCCCTAAACTTAGCCCCCACTGATCTATGTATTCTTATATGCCACAAAGCATCCAGTGTATAATGCACCTAGGACCCAACTACAACAGCTGCAGGCACTACAATTCCCAGCATGTACTGACAGTCTGCAACCCTCAGGATATGCTGGGAATTGTAGCACAGTAGTACAATCGTCTGATAACTGCCGCTGTAGACAGATGTATTGCTGACCTTCAGGGCTGATGGTTGTCACCCACAGATTGCAGCCACCAGGAGCTTCTGCACACAGTGATTTATTAAACTGTTGTCGACTCAGAAACTACAACTCCCAGCATACCCTGAGAGCTGTATATCTGAGATTTGTCACAGATGAATCCAGGAAAGGACGGGGTCAGCATGTCATGTCTCACTGGTTCTATATTGGTGGGCCCCAGGTACCCCAGTCCGACACTGATAATGGCAATTTTTGCCATAAAATGTTGGCCATCCACCAATGTTCCCTCTAAGCTTCAGTCACTGCTGAGCGGAATGGCAAGTGAGCTAAGCAATGTTCAAGCAAAGGTGGGCAAACCAAAATCCTAACACAGGAACGTCGGTACCTTAGTCTAATGTAATATAGCAAATTAATTCTAGTGAACAGTCGGTGTACATTCACATGGCCACCGTTGTGGATTTGATGCAATATTTCGAAATTTAGTTATATTGGTTTACACAGCATAAGATCCGAGCAGTTACATCCAGTGACTCACATGGGGCGTCTCTTCTCTGATCTTCTCAGTCGCTAATTAATCCTTTCCAACCAGGCCGGGCTGGCTTGAAGATTTTTTTCTGGCCTCCAGAATCTGTGAGAGAAACATTTTAGGTTCCTTCTCTCCAGCACATATAGTAGTTGGCCCCACTTCAGGATGCTCTTAGTATTATAGTACTCCACTGCTAGGATGCCCCTAGTATTATAGTAAACCCCTGCCCCCTCCAGGATTCCCCTAGTATTATAGTTACCCCTGCCCCCTCTAAGAAGCCCCTAGTATTATAGGTACCCCTGCCCCCCAAGTATTGTAGTTAACCTCCAGGATGCCCCTAGTGTTGTAGTTACCCCTCAAGGATGCCCCCAGTATTTTAGTTACCCCTGCCCCCCCAGGATGCCCTAGTATTGTGGTTAAAGGGGTTGTCCGGCGATAAAAAATTATTCACAGAATAACACACATTACAAAGTTATACAACTTTGTAATGTATGTTATGTCTGTGAATGGCCCCCTTCCCCGTGTTTCCCCCCACCCACGCTAGACCCGGAAGTGTGGTGCATTATACTCACCGCATCTCGTGTCGTCCACGGTCTCCGATCCTCAGCAGTGACGCCTTCTTCGGGAGGCCGGCGGATCTTCCCGAGTGCCGGCCACCCTCTGCAGCGTCATCCGAAGCACAGCCGCGATTGGCTGAGCATAACTGTGCTCAGCCAATCGCGGCTGAGAGCAGCTGATGACGTGGCCGCGTCATCAGCCGCTCAGCCGCGATTGGCTGAGCACAGTTATGCTCAGCCAGTCGCCATAGGCTGTATCCCAGTTTTCCAGGTGGTCCTCCCACTGTATCCACCCGCTGCACGGAGTGGCCAGACAGCAGGTTCGGACCATCCTTAATTCCAAATGTTTCTAGAAATCCCCCATATGTGGCCGCAGTGTGTCACCTGACTTAATCACAGGCCACAGACATGACAGAAGCCTTATGTATTTTTGGGGTCTTTTCTTATTTAAGGTTTTTTATAGTCATTATATCATGTCACGGAGGCTTTGGGGTGCCAAAATATTTGTGTAAGACAAGTTGACGTTTCCATTGGTTCAATTCTGGGGGACATGTGACACCCTGATCATTATTTATTTAATTTTTTTTTATGAGATGGTACAAATAAAAAACACATTTAGCAGCAGTTTTTCAACATTTTTTTTGTACGCCGTTTACTATACGTTACATATGACATGTTATCGTTATTCGTCAGGTCAGTACGATTACAGTGATATCCATTTTATATAGCTTTTGTTATAGTTTATGGCATTTATACTATAAAAGCTGTTTGTGTCTTGCATGTTGTAATAGTGGTAATATTAAAAAAATTTTTGCCAATGGAGTTATGTGAGGGCTTTTTTTGCGGCATAAGCTGATGCTTTTAGTGGTACACCTTTTGGGTACATGTGACTTTTTTCTATATTTTTTAGGGAGCGGGATTAACAAACAATTTGTCGGCGGCCACCGGTAACGGGCATTGCCAGCGCAGCTAAACACTTTCATCTCTTCTTACAGTGAATCCACAGTGAGAGGAGATGAAAATATGTCCCCCCCCCCCCCCCCCGTCCCCATAATTAACCCTAGTGACCTGGTCACTGACCCTCCCCTCACTGGGCGGCCATCTGATCCAAGATGGCCGCCGCCATCACTGTGAACAGACTCTGTTCACAGTGATGGATTCCTAAAAATGATCAAAGCTCCATTCTCTCCACCACCGGAGGTGGCAGAGAGCATGGGGCAATAAGCGGGACCACCCAGTGTGGTCCCAGTACATGCGATCAGCGGTATATACTATATACCGCTGATCGCTTGTTCCAAATGGTGCCGGCACTTTTTTACCCCTGTCACCAAAGTCAAAAGCCGCCCCAGATTAGCTGTAACCACTCCAGATTACCTGTAACCACCCCAGATTACCTGTAACCACCCCACATTACCTGTAACCACCCCAGATTGCCCGTCACCTCCCCAGATTGCCCGTACCCCCCCAGATAGCCATTGCCCGTAATCCCCCCCCCAGACAGCCCGTAACCACCACAGATTGCTTGTAACCATCGCAGACAGCCCGTCGCCACCCCATATTGCCGGTCGCCACCCCAGATCACCAGTGACCACCACCAGATTGCCCGTCACCACCCCAGATAGCCAGTGAACACCACCAGATTGCACGTCACCACCCCAGATAGCCAATGAACACTCCCAGATAGCCAGTAAACACCCCCAGATTGCCCATACCCCCCATATAGCCAGTAAACACCCCCAGATTGCCCGTAACCACCCCAGATTGCCTGTAACCACCCCAGAATGCCCATAACCTACCCAGATTGGCACAGACTGCTCGTAACCCCCCAGATTACCCATAACCACACCAGATTCCCTTTCGCAACCTCAGATAGCCAGTAAACACCCGAGATTGTCCATTACCACCCCAGATAGCCAGTAAACACCCACATATTGCCTGTAACTAAAATGACACTCCTTCCCTTCTGAGCCCTGCTGTGTGCACATACAGTGGTTTATGCCCACGTATGGGGTACCGTTCTACTCAGGAGAACCTGCGTTACATATATTGGGGTGAGTTTTCTCCCCTGTTCCTCGTGAAATTGAGAAATTTCAAACTAAACAAACATGTTATCGGAAAAATTCTATTTTTTAATTTTTACGGTTTAGTTTTGAATACTTTCCTCCAATACCTGTGGGGTAAAAATGGTCACCACACCCCAAGATGTATTCTTGAGGGGTGTACTTTCCAAAATGTTTTGGAGGGGTTCTATTCTGCTGACACTATAGGGGCTGTGTAAACGAACCTGGCGCTCAGAAACTTCTTCAGAAAAATCTGCACTGAAAATGCTAATTGGCGCTCCTTCCATTCTGAGCCCCGTTGTGTGCCCATTATACCCCTAGATTAATTCTTTAAGGTGTCTAGTTTCCAAAATGGGGTCACTTATGGGGGTTTCCACTATACAAGCCTCCTAAATCAACTTAAAAAAAGAACTGGTGCCTAAAAAAAAATCAGTTTTGGAAATTTTATGAAAATTTCATAATTTGCTGATACATTTCTAAGCCCCGTAACACCCTAAAAAAGTGAAATATGTTTACGAAATGAAGCCAGAATAAAGAGGACATATTCATAATGTGACTTACTAACTAATTATTGTCATGGAACTTTCTTTTTTTAGAAGCAAAGAATTTCAAAGTTGGTAAAGTGCAAATTTTTCAAATTTTTCATGATATTTTGATGTTTTTCATAAAAAAAAACCACAAGACAGTGACCAAATTTTGCCACTAACATAAAGTACCATATGTTAGGAAAAAACAGTCTCAGAATCGCTAGCGTACGTTAAAGCATCACTGAGCTATAAAGCGCATAAAGTGAGACAGATTTTGAAAAATGAGCCTGGTCATTAAGGCCCAAATAGGCTTGGTCCCTAAGGGGTTAAAGGGGAACTCCGGATAAGAAAAACTTGCTTTCTATTAAAAGTACATTAAGAGTCTGTTCACATGTACAGACTCGCTGCGTAAAACTCACACAGAACTCGCATCAAACTCGCATGAAAGTAGCTGCGTTTTTTGTGGTGTTGAACTCTCCTGAGAAAATCATGTGAAAATCAAAACTCGCATGTTAAAATCGCACCAAACGCAGCGAGAATACACATACATTGACTTGATAGCAATCAGTATCACTGTGGATTTATGTGCGAAAAACTAGCTACGATAAATACGCAGCGAGTCTGTACGTGTGAGCAGACCCTAAAAGTTATATAGATGTGTCTATACAATGTATTACTGTATCTGTACAGTTCTGTCACACTGGTAGCTGATAGAAATCCAGGAAGTGAAAAAAATGGCCCCTGTGCCAATCCACATTGTCTCCTGCTCCTTCTGCTTATCCCCCTAGGAGACAATTCTTCCATGCCTCTGTCTCACATTGTGTTGTTTGCTGATGATGCAGACAGGGGCAGGGCGTGATGTGACAGGAGGCTTTGCTGGATAACCCAATCCCCTGAGTGATTTACCATCTCTAACCGGGCAGAAGCAGCTGCTGCACTAATTTTTCTGATTGTAATGGGTGGGGGCTGTGATTATCACATGAGGGAAAGCATTGCATTCTGGGAAATGCCAAACCAGGAAGAACAGAAACACAAAACAGTGCAAAATCCCCCCAAACAAATGGATTTTTGGTAGTTTCAAAACTGGGATAGACGGGTAAGTAATGCGTTATGCTTCTGCAGAAGTTTCTATTTTTTTAACCTCTACCTGGATTTCCCCTTTAGGTATAAGTATAGATTTATTTTAAAGCACGATAACAAAAAAAAAAAAAAAAAAAATTAATAGAAATCTTACTTTATTTCACTTCCACTGAAGATTTAGGTTTTGGACAGTGACATTTAAAAGTGAATGTATCACTAGGCACATCGCTTTGTTTTTTTTACATGAACAGATTAGCGTGGGATGCTGGTGGTGCGGTCCTTTTTTTAGAACCACTGCCGGGTCCAGTGCACGGCGCCAGTCTATTCCCGAGCACCAGCCCAGCATGAAGCAGTGGAGGCAGGCCGGCTGGCCACCAGTGTGACGATCTCTCCTCTGTGACGCAGCTCCATTAATGGAGCCGTGTCACAGAAGGCATCCCACGCCGATTCATTCATGTAAAAAAACAAAGTGATTTACCTGATGGTACGTGCTCTTTAAGTTCTGTGTAGGAACAGGTATGGGTAAGATTCTGAAACTTTGGTAGGTAAACCCCTTATATAATAAAATGCTATGCTCTTTGAGTAATAATATGGATCTGAGTAGGTTGTAGAATTTCATTATTTGACTGGAGGGACTTTTCACTAAACTTCTCAAGTTGTAAATGTTCTTGTCCTAACTGGGATCATGGATGATAAACAATACAAGTGTCACAAATTCCAAATCTTAAAGCTCTTCCTACACTGATAGCCCACACAAATGCCTGTACAGATTCTACAGCTGTACACAGGGCAGAAGCTGTAAGCATAATATATTCTAGATGAGGATAATATAAATACATTATTCTTCAGTGCCAGAGTATTCAGGGCTAAATCCTCATCCTCATGAATAACAAGGCACACCGTTAAATGGGCGCTGACGTTATAACTTTCAAAATCTAAATCAACAGGGGATGTGAAATAAAGCAAGTTTGCAATTTACAATATTATTATTTTCCTTTTTGTTATGCTTGAGGGTGCGTTCACACCTACAGGATCCGTAGCAGATCTGCAGCAGATCCACGGCAGATTTGATGGTGCAGATTTGATGCTGTGTTCAGTTATTTAAATGAAATCCGCTGCGGATCCGCAGCAGAAAATCTGCTGTGGTTCAGGTAAGTGTGAACGTACCCTTAAAGTTTTTCTGTTGTTTGGGAACAGAAACACTTCCCAACACAACAGTAACAGTACAGTAGACCCGTACTGATTGAGAAAACCAGTGAGTAGAGTACCGTGCTGCAGCATGTCCTCTCCTCGCTTTGTGTGAGGAATAAAAGAGTTGGGCTCCATAGACTTATATTATGAGCCTGACTCCTTTTTTTCTAACACAGAGCAGTGCGGTCCTCTCCCTGCCCATTCTACCGATCGCTATGGGTCTGAACACTCAGACCCAGACCGATCAAAACTTTTGACACTTTAAACGTTTTCCCAAACAACAGGTACGCTTTAAAACAGATCTTTAAAAGGCAGCTTTTTATGGCTCAGCCAACATTCACACGTCCGTAAATTTTGCAGACCTTACGGATGGGAAAGTCCTGTAATGGATTGTTTCCTCGCCTGTCATGATGCATCATTATCACGCCGGGGCGGAGAAAATTTTTGAATTTTCGGGGCACTGATTTAATCAAAGCTCGATTGAAGTGGAATTCAGTTTTGGAATTTAAAAATAAATACATTTAAGGTACCTTCACATGTACCTGATATACTAATGATATGCTAACATCAGTGCTGTCAAAAAAAATAATTGTTTGGGAATTGACAGTTTACTAGATAAAACCAGGAGAAGTGTGCTAAATGTGGTAAAGCTATAATAACAGTAGTTAAACATGCCTGAGATAAGCATATATCTATCCTAAGATAATAAGAAGGGAAATACTAAAAAGGCAGACTAGATGGACCAAGTGGTCTTTTTCTGCTGACAACATTCTTTCTTTATTTAACCCTTCCACTGCTGTACTGGTTGTATGTAACCCTTCTACTGCTGTCCTGGCTATATGTAAACCCTCCACTGCTGTCTCAAGATGTCTGTGCTTCGAACTCGTCAGAATCAAGTTGTAGTCACAATAAGTCAACAGTATGGACTGGGATGGATAGAAAAGAAACAGGAAGGTACACAGCTTCAATCAGAGAAGATATCACCTGTGAGTTACTGGATGTAACAGCACTGTAATTACTCTCATACTATAGCAACTGTATGTGGGTAACATTTGTGTGTCCACAGTGGTTTCTATCGAGTAATATCGTATTATTATTCAATCCGATGCCAATTCTTCCTGATGACGTCACCTAGTGATGTAACCTATAATAAATGTCTATAATAAAAGTTACATTTTAGGTGTGGATGTTTACATAATAACGTTTTCTTATGCCCTAGGCTTCAGCCTATGGTAGTTGGTAATTAAGAAACAGAGCCTCCAGCACAGAAGTGAAATCCCACTTTCCAAACATGCCACAAAAAGTAAAGCAAGTAAATTGCAGACCTGATGATTGTGCCAGTAGCCATTTACTTGCTGGGTTTTGATGGGTCTGCACTCCCCCGCACACAGTGCCATTGGCATGATTGGGCTGTCACAGTCACCCTGATCCTGAGATATAGCTGGAAGAAGTCTTCATGGTGGTCTGGGTTAAATGGGAAAGAAAAGGAAATTAAATTACTCGTTCCTGACCACCAGCAAGGAAGGCAGGAATATATTTCCATGGTTGCAACAAATCACAGGATGTTTAGTTAGGCTGGCCGGGCACAGTGATGCAGCTCGCTAGCCTACCAGGAAAAATGATGAGTGGCCCAGCGATTCTGATTGTTAGCTGAAGGGAAGTTTAAACAGGCAGCTAATTTGAGTATTTGCCTGTATTTATTTGTGCTTTGCCCTACGCCGATTGCGTTTTTTTGTCTGTATCTTCTGCATTTCTGACCTTGACTTGTTTCTCTGACTATGTCCCCAGATCCTGACTTTGTAGCTTGCCAATGTCTGTGTTTAATCTCGGCCTTTTCACTTAGCTTCTTATTTTGTCTTTTCTGATCCCCTGACTTATTAATGGATCTTCCTATTTAGCGTTTTGTGGCTTAAAGGGAATCTGTCAGCAATTGGACCCAAGTTGCTGACAGTGTTATAAGCATCCTGTTCAAAATGGTACATATAGCTTATCCGTCCCTGTAGCAGAAAATGTGCAATCTTCATTTTCTTAGTGTAACCAAGTGTCAAAGACGGGTTACGGCTCTCCGGCCTTGCCGTGCTCTGTCACGGCTTATCCTTGGTGGTTCCTCCATCCTCCTTTTGAATAATAATTTCAACTCGGCCTCCAGCCAGGAAGAGCGGCGCACATTCATTGACGGTAATAAGCTTCACTGCTCAGCATGCATGCACATTCCGCTATTCTTGGCAATGTAGGCGTGTGCATCATTAGCGTTGCGGAAACTGGAGGTCAAGATAAAATTACTATACAAAAGGAGGAGGTAATTACCACCAAGGATGAGGCGCCACCAATCGTGGCACGGCCGGAGAGCTGCTACTCCCTTTTCGACCCTTGGTTACAGTAAGAAAATGAAGATTGCACATTGTCTGCCACATGGACGGATAAGCTACAAGTACCATGGATATGAACAGTTCTACCCCTGACAAGCCTTGCACCTAGAAACAAAATATAAGACAGTTAGGTTAGGTGTGTCTGGTGTTCACAGTTTGGGGAAAGATCCAGGTAAATGTTAGGGAGAATAAGGGCCATTTACCACTTGTACTTGTCATCTTTTGTTTCATTCTTGGCTGCTTTCATTATCATTTGTTTGCATCATCATTCAGTCCATTTTCTGCAGTACCAATCATCAGATGGAGAGTTGCTAATCTCATTCTTGGTCATTTTACCTTTTATTAGTATGAGGATTCTTGTTTTCTTTATGTGACTGCCTAACGGCATTCTGTTATATGGTGAGTCCTAGGAGTATCTGAGTAAACAGAACCACTGATAGGACTTAGGTAAAGTGACTTCTAAAAATGTAACCCGGTCCTAATCTTAAACCCTACTTGAAAAAATCACAGAGTTTAGGAGTGACCCCATTATGGGGAAATGAAAGATTTCACAAATTTATAAAGATAGAAAATAGCAGGTTTTGGAAAAACAAAGGTATTAAATGTGTACCAAATATTCAAGGAAGGGCGTTTGAAAGAGTTTGTCACATTTATACAGGAATATAAAGACAACAACACTTGTTTTATTGGCAGCTGCAACATGCAGTGACACACACGACTGACAAAGATATATTTGAGGTTCAACAATACACTTTACAAAAAATCTCAGGGAATAAGAGGGGGGAGATGGGAACACTGTATTAAGTTATCCTTAACGCAATCACAGAGATAATATATAAACATAAGGAGGAGAATTGGGAGAAGGAGGTAGGGCCAATAGCACAAGAGGAGTGGGAGAATGCCCTGGCTAATAAAAAGTCCCTCTGTTAGCAAAAATTGCTGTTTATTACAATTAAAAATTAAGAATAGGAACCAGTACTCTCCATTAAGACACTGTAAGAGGAATATTAGAGAACACGATAATTGCCCCAAGTGTGGATTGGGGGAAGCAAGTTATATTCATATGGTACTGTATGGGGCTTGTCCTAAGATACAAAGACTTTGGAGATAAATAGCAGACTACACTAGTAGGACGCTGAGCCTAACCGTGCCTTAGGGTAGTACGGAACGATAAATTGGCTGAATTGGCCTGATTCGGCCGATCATCGCTCCGTGTAATAAATGCAATAATCAGCCGATGACAATGATCATCTGCTGATCGTTGATATAGGTTAGAACCTGAGCAACGATCTAGCAGATCGGCGCTCTTTTACAGGTATTATTGGGCCCTGCTCGGCCCGTGTAATACCACCCTTAGAATGCAATTTATCTAATTCTGGGCTGTAATGATATGTTACAAAAGGAAGAAACAATTGTCCTGAGGTTTCTTTATGCTGGTTAGGGGATTGATACTAAGAGTATGGATAATGAGCGGAGAGGCCACCCTGGCACATTGGATCAGGCTGGTAAACCAAACCAAATCTTGTATTCAGGGAAAAAGAATGGAGATAGAAAGTTGGCAACCTCTGGAAACCAAGCAAGTATCACAGGGCTGTGTTTTTTTGCACCATGGTCCTCTCCCTCCTCGATGGGTGGGTAAATAGGTGGGGGAAGGGTTTTATTGGGTTTGTTGGTAGTGTATGAAGAAAATGAAGAATGGTATAAAAAATATATACTACTGTATATGTAAAACTGGAGATAATTGGCTATATAGTGGTACGTTAGTTTAAGAGTAACTTGGATTGAGAGCGTTTTGCAAGAAGAGCTCACAGTTTTTTAAAATTGTAACTTGGTTTAAGTGTATTGTTTTGGTTTAAGAGCTCCCTGTACTGGGTGGTAGGGTGATTGGGGGAGATACATGGTCTGCAATAGCGTGGTGAACAGCACTGTTGTCTGACCCAGGAAATCTCCCTCACCTTCCAAATCATAGCAGATCCACTTCAGGCTTGGGCTTACATCAGGGGACAGGACTGTGGAGGTGACTTCTCTGCACTTACATTCCGTTATACACACTGCTGTATAGAAAAGTCCTCCTGCACAGCTCGGCTCTGTGATTCTCACTTCTTTGCTGTCATGTGACCACACAGACCTGTGCAAGTTTTTTTTTTTTTTTTTTTTTTTATTCTTATGCACTTACTGTACATGTGTACTTTACACGCTGATTGCTATACTGTACAGTAACTTATAATATCACATATTCAGCTTTCTAAATGTTTGTTTCATTTGTTTTACATGTTATGATCTTTAGCCCGCATAGTTCTGATGCGAGCGCTCCATAATGTGCACTGACAGGGTTTTTCTGTGGCCGCTATTCAATGAATAGCAGTAGCAGAAACCTGACATGTCAGTTGTTTGCGGCGCCGCTAGGGATCCCGGCCGGAGCGTATACTATGTGTTATACCCTCCGTCCGGGATCCCATAGACGGCAAGTAACATATATTTTCGTAATAATCATGGCCGTGGTTTTACTAAAATATACGTTGTGTGAACATAGACTAATGAATAAATATGTGGAGGAAAAAAAGATGGTTTTCAATTTTACTCAAATTTTGTTTCTATGTTCTGTACTGTTCAAATGAAAACATTTGTTATTGAGTTGAAACAATGGTTTTGACAGCAAAGGCGAGAGGTAATTATCATGTGATGAGTACATTTTTCTCTTGCCTGTAAATGCTTACTGGTTTATATGGGAGCTAACATTGGGGAGTGACTGAATGTATCCCGGACAAAGCATGGTTTCTTTAGGAAAGGGCACAAGAGTCACAGTCCCCCAAATGACATTCCTAAGAGCAGGGGAGGGGACATGGAGGATCTGGGCTCTTTTGAAACAGTTCTTCCTTCATTCTTCTCAAGTACCTTTCTATCCTTTCTGTTATATAGTTTATTTTTTTAAGAATGTGCAGTTTTTATTCTTTCACCTCTTACATTCATCTTACATTCTATGTCTCCTTTCTTTTCTAGCTGCATCTTTCCTAGCATTTCCATATTTACCATCCTTGGAATGTCTTAGCCGTCTGAGAACACTCCAGGTAAGATGTTTCTTCTAGTGGTATAGCCTCAATTACTTTTGCAATCATGTTAAAACAATACTGTCAATGTTAAAACAATACTGTCCATGTCCTCTGAAATATTCAGCCTTCTTTTCGTTGTCTCTTGTAGTTCTTAGATTCTGAGTAGACAAAGAAATCTCAGATTTGGGCAACATGAACCTCTGCTGGAATGAAATAAAGAAGAGATCTCACAGCCTAAGGTATCTGTAAAGTCCATTGATGACAATTGTCTCCCATGTATGTACTAAGAGATTATGAATGCCCCCACATACTAGAAGAGGGTGGAGGAACAGGTGCCTCAGGTTTTCTTGTATGTATATATTTTTGATAGTATCAACCTTATATAAGGCCATATTTTATTTTTTCTTGAAATGTTTGAAATATGTTGATTGCTTGTTAAACTAAACTGGTTTCTAATGGATATACTGATTTAATTATAGGTTTATGTAGTGTGTACAATGTGTGTACATAGAATTTACTATTGTGGAATACTGATTATTTTACTGATTAATTTATTTTATTGCACATTAGGTAGTATTTACATGTGTGAACACATCCTTGCTAGTTTTACTTCTACTGTTCTGCTAATAGTACATTTTCATTTGTAAGCATGGTTTCAGTATGCCTGGAGCTTTGTGGTAGCTCAAATGTCCTCATTACAGTACAAATCTGTAAGAACTATTGGCCAAATTGGAAAGTGTATGTACAACAGAAACAGGTCATGTGGTTGCTATGAGGCAACTGCTTAGGCTGGGTTCACACTGCGTTTTCTCTATTGGTTTAACATATACGTTTTGTGGAAAAATTAATGCAAAAACAGATGTAATATAGTGTGTCATCCATTTAGATCTGTTTTTCCATTGACTTCCATTATAAAAAAAACCAAAAAAACGGATCGAATCGTTTTTTTTTTTAACGGACACAAAAGTAGTGTTGACTAAGTTTTTATGTCTGTTAAAAGTAACCAATTAAAAACGGATACGTTAAATGGATTGCAAAAACGCAGTGGGAACTCAGCCTTAGGGCCAGTTCACACTGAGCAAACACGGCGCAAGCTCTGCCGCGGAATCCCGCCGCACTCAGTGTCCTGCTTTGAGTGAATGGAAGAGCGCGCGCCTGTCCGCTGTCCGCCGCTCTCCACTCGAGGAATGAACATGTTAGTTCCTCGAGCGGAGAGCGGGTGGCAGCGGACGAGGCGCACGCCCATCTCCATTCAGTTACCGCAGCACACTAAGCATGGCGGGATTCCGACGATCTTGCTCAGTGTGAACTGGCCCTTAATTTGTCTTGTCTCTATTTTAGTAGAAGGCCTTAAAGGGGAACTCCAGGTGGAGGTTAAAAAAATGAAACTTCTGCAGAAGCATAAAGCATTACTTACCTATCTATTCCATTTTGAAACTACCAAAAATCAATTTGTTTTGGGGGGTTTTGTTCTGTTTTGTGTTTCGGCACTTCCTGGTTTATCAGTTGTAAACAGTACTACAGGTTCCAGGATGCAATACTTTCCCTCAGCTGTTCATCACAGTCCTCCACCCTGCCTATTCCCCGCCCAAAGCTGTTGCAGAACATCTAGGCTGTGTTCACACATTGCAGTTTCATTGTGTTACTGAATTATTTGCAGTAATTTATGATTTCATTGTGGTCCCACAGAGCACGCTGTATTCTCTACCTGTAACACCACACAGCATGCTGTATTCTCTACCTGTAACACCACACAGCGCGCTGTATTCTCTACCTGTAACACCACACAGCATGCTGTATTCTCTACCTGTAACACCACACAGCACGCTGTAGTCTCTACCTGTACCACACAGCACGCTGTATTCTCTACCTGTAACACCACACAGCACACTGTATTCTCTACCTGTAACACCACACAGCAAGCTGTATTCTCTACCTGTAACACCACACAGCACGCTGTATTCTCTACCTGTAACACCACACAGCACGCTGTATTCTCTACCTGTAACACCACACAGCACGCTGTATTCTCTACCTGTAACACCACACAGCACGCTGTATTCTCTACCTGTAACACCACACAGCACACTGCATTCTCTACCTGTAACACCTCACAGCACGCTGTATTCTCTACCTGTACCACACAGCACGCTGTATTCTCTACCTGTAACACCACACAGCACGCTGTATTCTCTACCTGTAACACCACACAGCGCACTGTATTCTCTACCTGTAACACCACACAGCGCACTGTATTCTCTACCTGTAACACCACACAACATGCTGTATTCTCTACCTGTAACACCACCACAGCAAGCTGTATTCTCTACCTGTAACACCACACAGCACGCTGTATTCTCTACCTGTAACACCACACAGCATGCTGTATTCTCTACCTGTAACACCACACAGCACACTGTATTCTCTACCTGTAACACCACACAGCATGCTGTATTCTCTACCTGTAACACCACACAGCACGCTGTATTCTCTACCTGTAACACCACACAGCATGCTGTGTCCGCACCGCCTCCTTTGGCAGTCTTCCACGCCCTGTTTAGTGACGCTCTTGGCCCAGCCCCGGCTCGCATGCCTGTCAGCGGCCACCCGCCCATCGCATAACGCGCACACTGCCTACGGTCATCTTATAGAGTTCTTGGGATCGGATCCTGCGCAGGCGCACTGACGCGACCGGCTTTACCAAACTAGTCTAGCCAGTCACGTCAGTGCGCCTGCGCATGATCCGATCCCAAGAACTTTACAAGATGACGTAGGCAGTGTGTGCATTATGCGATGGGGCGGGGTGGCCGCTGATAGGCATGCGAGCCGGGGCTGGGCCAAGAGCGTCACTAAACAGGGCGTGGAAGATGGCCAAAGGAGGCGGTGCGGACCCGGCCATGTCACTACAGCGGTGCCGGAGCTCAAAAAAAACACCACATGTGCATTTACATGGAACCCTGTGAAGGCGGGAGGCAGGGGAGACGACCAGCTACCCCACAAAGGCGGCGCTACACTAGGGCACGAACGCTTCGGCCCCGCCTCTTAGACACGGCAGCCCCGCTACTAAAGTTGGATTTTCTGCCTCATCAAAGCCTAAGCTGCTTTATATAACATACCACCAGAAAGAACTTCGCCTAAGCTACAACAAGGTATAGGTAGTTTGGGGGGGGTTCCACAGTGGCTACAAAGTCGCTTTAAGGGGGGATTTATTAATGGTTTTATGTATTAATGGTTTTTTATGGTTTGTGTAATAAAAAGTATTAATTAGGCTAATTTCTATGGGAAAATCCGTGCCGTGCTTCTGTTCCGAGTAATGACATGTCCTATTTTCAAACGGAACGGATTGGAGATCCCTGAAAACACTGAACATGTGAATCAACTAATACAAAGCAATTGGCTGTAACAGAATGTGTGAATGCAGCCTTATGGTTTTGTGCTTTTATCATTCACTAGAAACATGTATATGATAATAAAAATGTGACGTGCATGTGAAAGATTTACCTTAACCTATGCCTGAGATCGTCATTAAAACTGATCTGTCTTAAAAATGGAGTATGAAATCTGGTGTTAGCATTTCCCTTTTATGTTTTTTATATTTCAGCTTTGGGGACATTTATCTTTACAAATGTGCCACATTTATTATATGTTTTAAAGATTTTGTAAGCACTTTTGTGCCTTGATCAACAAGAGCCGTGGATTGGATGAAGAGGGTATGGTACAAATTTACCAACCAATAGGTTGTGAAAAGACAGACGCTTTGATAAATCTGCCCTACTGTGCAAGCCTATATATTCACACTGAGCACACTGAGTCTGTGGCTGCCTTACTGTCTCAGTGTGATGTCTTTTGCGGCTCCGCTCAAGATTTCACCACCAGCACAGATGGGGAATCTTTACTGTAAGAAAAGCGAGACTATGGAACTCATTGCAAAATTATGTTGTGATGACTGACTTATTAGTAACTTCAAGGGAGGCACGGATGCCTTTTCTTTTAAAATATTTAGCATTGTTTCAGCATTTTTTTTTTGGAACAAAGCTGTAGTTGAACTGAATGACTGCATACATTTACTTTACACACCTTATTTTCCATATTTTAATGCCTTCCTGCACAACGACAGTTGCGCCGTGGTGCCGCTAAGTGGGTATAGAGGCGGCTCCCGGCTGTTATCAGTAGCTGGCGACCTCCGCTAGTAGCCAGCATGGATCGATCCTCGGTTCTGCCTATGTAACCATTTCAAAACTGACAGCGGCATTTAAATGGCCTGAATTACCCTCAGCTCTCAGCACAGTCTCCGCCTTTCGGGCTGCCACATGCGGAATTGCCTGAAACTTTTAGATTTATCACATTCATGATCTCACATGATAATTGGTGTAAGCCCCAAAACCAGCCAAAGTGCAAAATTGCGGATTTTTGGATCCCAGAAATGTAATAAAAAAATTTAATAAAAAGTGATCAAGTCGCTAGTGTGGTACCCAATAAAACTACAGATGATGGCGCAAAAAAAAATTAGACCTCACTGATGAGGTGAGCGAGTACTAAAATTCTTAAATGCTTCGAGTTGAGTATTTTCTAATGCTCCAATGCTTGATTCAAATAATGAATCCCATTAAAGTCAATGGGGGGACTGAAGCATTTATTCAGGGACCTCCTATTTGGCAGAGGGGAGGGTGTCTGGCGCACCTGAGAACCTCAAAAAAGTGATGGAAACACCATGGAAATGGAACTGACCCATTTTGACATCCAGGGATATCTTGATAGGTTAAGGAGCATACAGAGAGAGCCCTCTCTGTACATCACCGCTCCCGGCACTCAGCAGCCAGGGAACGTGGCTATTAGCCATCAAGCTTGAAACGCTATACTGGCTAATTAACCATTTAAATGCTGCTGTAAAAACTGACAAAACTTGAAAAAGCTATCACCTGGGGTCTAATGGAGGGATCATCCCCCGGGGCTGGGACTTGGCGCCACAATGACGCTGATCCCTGCAACAGCAATTGACTATTATGCGCTCAGGCACTGATCTCGGAGATCAATACAGAACATATGTACTGCATTGATCTATATGAGAGAATAGTGCAGTTATAATAGAAGTTACTGTAGGAAAAATCACCCCTCTTTCCCAATGTATGAATAAAATAAATAAATAAATAAATAAAACATTGCTGCATCTGTAATCATCCGAACTATTAAATTATCAGATCCCTGATCTTGCACGGTAAGTGCAAAAACCTGCCAAAGTGCAAAATTGGTCACATCAAATCCGGAAAAACTGTAAAAAGTGATAAAAAAGTCACATATATACAAGCAAGTACAGATCATGGTGCAAAAAATGACACCTCATATTACCCCATAGACCAAAAAATAAAAGCATTATAAGGATGGTAATAGAGCAATTTTACACATATTTAGTTTCTTTAAAAAGGTTTTAATTTGGCAAAAACTGTCAATTAAATAAAAGTTATATGTTACCTGTCGTTGTAATAGTACTGACATAGATGACATTAGGGCTGGGCGATAATGGCCTAAATCAATATCGCGGTTTATCGTACATGTAGCCGCGGTAACGATAAATCGAACGATAATTATGACACGCCCCTTTTAAAAGCCACAACCCCTTTTGAAACCCCCATTTTCCGATGGTAATACAAAAGTGGATTTATTCCATATAACAATATGCAGCAAACTTCACAAGTAATACAGAATGCTTTGGCGTCTCCTACGCCATTTTCAAGTGGCACTTGAAAATGGCGTAGGAGACGCCAAAACATTCTGTATTACTTATGAAGTTTGCTGCATATTGTTATATGGAATAAATCCACGTTTGTATTACCATCAGAGAGCTTCAGAGTATTTTTTACTAGCTGACTTGGTCCAAGGTCTGGGATTCATATGCTGGCAGCCACAGTTCATTTAGTGTGCTGCCTATATTGTTTTCTCTATCTATCTATCTATCTATCTATCTATCTATCTATACAGTATATATTCAGATAGGAGATAGATGGATGATAGATAGATAGGAGATAGATAGGAGATAGATAGGAGATAGATAGGAGATAGATAGGAGATAGATAGATAGGAGATAGATAGATAGGAGATAGATAGATAGGAGATAGATAGATAGGAGATAGATAGATAGGAGATCGATAGATAGGAGATAGATAGATAGGAGACACGTAGATAGGAGATAGATAGATAGATAGATAGATAGATAGATAGGAGATAGATAGATAGATAGATAGATTACATAGATAGGACTCCTATCTATCTATCTATCTATCTATCTATCTATCTCTATCTATCTCCTATCTACCCCCAGTCACTCAGTGGCTGCAGAGGTCAGGTATAGGTCGGCACCTCCATGCTCCCCCGGGCACCGCTCTCTCTCCCGCACAGGAATCCTCTGCCTCTGTCACTCAGTGCTGTAGCACATATACCTGTGTCCCGGACTGAGCGTCACACATGGCCGCTTCCAGAACGTACAAAAGATAACGGGGTCCGAGGATTCCTGTGCGGGACAGATTGCGGTGGCCAGTGAAGCATGGAGGTGCCGACCCATACCTGACCCCAACTGTATGTGCAGGAGAGGGGGGCATGGCTCACGCGCAGATTCCAAAGAAGCTAGAAGTGAGTCGCCCGGCAGCAGCAGTGCAGGAGGGGGAGCTGCTGCCTGTGCGCAGCCTGTCAGCAGCCCCGCAGCAGGATCTTCCATCCCCTGCCCTACCAGTATTTGTGCGCCCTGGCTCGGGAGGTAAATCGAAAAATCAGCTTTCCAGCCCCACCTCTCCACCCCGGCCACGGTGGTATGCGGATGAGGCCGGCGCTGTACTGCTGCCTGCACTGTCAGCATGCACCCAGGCCCCCTGCGTTGTGGTAACAGGCTGCTATCACCACACAGGGGCCTGGGTGCACGCTGACAGTGCAGCAGCAGCTTCCATCCAGATCGATATTGTACAGTACAGCGCCGGCCCCGCCCCATTCGCCCGCATACCACCGGCAGTCCGGCACCAAACGCTACTGCACCCATGGACCCCCAGGCTGTTATCACTACATAGGGGCCGGGCCTGGGTGAGAAGCGGCTGCCATCTTACCGCCTGTGTCGCAAGAAAGTGCCGAGAGGAGAGCACAGCCAACTGCCAGCCCGCGCGACCACAAGAAAGCCCGCCCGCACGCAGCCAATAAAAAGGAGGGCCGTAAGCTCATACATAGTGTGCACTGTGCGGCCGTATATCATATACTTTCAAGCGAGCGCATCAACCTCAAAACTACGTGCGTATATTCGCGGTTCGCACTACGGCCGGAAAGATACGTAGTGTGAACATAACCTAAACCTGTATAAGATTTTTTTAACATCATAATCATTATAATATTAATGCAGAAAGCAAATCTATTAACCTTGTAAGAATTATTTCCTCCAATTTTCATTAGGGCACGCCTCGAAGCATTTTCAGATCCCACTCTCAAGTTGCAACCACCACTCCAGGAGATAATTGACTGGCTAGGGGAAAAAGATGAAGATTTGTCTGCCCAGCTTCCCCTGCGAGGTGACCTTTCAATGGTGGAGCAAGCCAAGGATAAACATCTGGTGAGCTATACTACACCATACTTTACCTAAGCCTTTAAAAGCATCTAAACCAGTGCTTCCCAACCTTTTCCACCTCGGGGCACACCTTGGAAAAAAAGATTTCCTCGGGGCACCCCTACTAAATAATGTTCTACAAAATAAGAAAACCATCATACAGTGACTCACAGGTGACGTCTTCTTTGATCTGAGGAGTCACTTTCCCTTTTCCTCTCCATCCGCCATGATGATTTCTTCCAGCTACTTTTCATCTCTTCAGAACCTGCAAGACAAAAAATTTAGGCTCCGCACATTTCTAGCAACTTCCTTTCCTTTCTCCCTCCTGTCGGCTCCCAAAGTAACTGCGCTGTTTGGTGTTATGTGCCGTAAAGAGAGTAGGAATGTGGGATGCCCCCTGTATGTAGGATCCCCTGCTGTGCCCCCATGAGCTAATAATGCCCCCAGAGGTGCCCCCATGAACTAATAATGCCCCCAGAGGTGCCCCCATGAACTAATAATGCCCCAGAGGTGCCTCCTATGAACTAATAATACCCCCAGAGGTGCCCCCATGAACTAATAATGCCCCCAGAGGTGCCCCCATGAACTAATAATGCCCCCATAGGTGCCCCCCATATACTAATAATGCCCCAGGGGTGGCCTCCATATACTAATAATGCAACCAGAGGTGCCCCCCATGAACTAATAATGCCCCCAGAGGATCCCCCATGAACTAATAATGCCCCCATATACTAATAATGCCCCCAGAGGTGCCCCCATGAGCTAATAATGCCCCAAAGGTGCCCCCCATGAACTAATAATGCCCCCAGAGGTGCCCCAATATACTAATAATGCCCCCAGAGGTGCCCCCATGAACTAATAATGCCCCCAGAGGTGCCCCCATATACTAATAATGCCCCCAGAGGTGCCCCCATATACTAATAATGCACCCAGAGGTGCCCCCATGAACTAATAATGCCCCCAGAGGTGCCCCATATACTAATAATGCCCCCAGAGGTGCCCCCATATACTAATAATGCCCCCAGAGGTGCCCCCCATGAACTAATAATGCCCCCTGCTCTGCCCCTTAAAAAAAACAAACATCCTACTCACCTAATCCGCGCTAAGGCTGCAGGAAGCAGCTCTCCTCCTCTTCGGGCTCCATCTTGCGAACTGTGGGGACGGGACTTTCAGCAGGCGTGATGACGTCACATCATCACGCCTGCCGGAGAGGTCATGTCCCGGCCTCCCATAGGCTGCTGGCATGAAGTGCCGGCGGCCTATGAGAGTGAATATACTGTAGGAGCAGGATGCTGACACTTCCTGCTCCTATATTCTGCTTACTTTAATGAACATAAAAGTGATCCGTGCATCCCGAGAAGCTGTGCAGCCTCAGCTTCTCGGGATGCTTAAAGAGACAGCGCACATTTCCCACCGGGATCCCGCGGCACCCCTGGTTGGTTCTCCCGGCACACCAGTGTGCCGCGGCACCCTGGTTGGGAAACGCTGGCTCAAAGAGACAGCGCACATTTCCCACCGGGATCCCGCGGTACCCCTGGCCGGTTCTCCCGGCACACCAGTGTGCCGCGGCACCCCGGTTGGGAAACGCTGATCTAAACGAGAAAGTCAACAGTTCTAAGCGACTCTGTGCCCACAATCTGACCCCCCCAAACCACTTGTACCTGTGGATAGCTGCTTTTAATACAAGATCTGTCCTGGGGTCCGTTCGGCAGGTAATGCAGTTATTGTCCTAAAGAACAACTTTTAAACTTGCAGCCCTGTGTCATACTGGCGTGGCCTAGAGTGTGTATGCATTAGGCTGGCACAACCTCTCTGTCCCTCCTCCCCGCCCTTTTCATCATTAGAAATGCTCCAGATTTTCTACTATTCATCACCTGTGTCAGCATGGCACATGGGCTGGATGGTTAAGGCACCTGCGCAGTTTTCACTGCAGAGGAATAGGAAAGAGGGTGGGGAGGAGGGACGGAGAGGTGGTGCAAAGTTAGGGCACAGATACTCCAAGCCAAGGCTGTTTGGCACAGGGCTGCAAGTTTAAAAGTTGATTTTTAGCACAATAACTGCATCCCCTGCCGAAAAGACCCTAGGACAGATCTTGGATTAAAAGCAGCTAATCAAAGTTACAAGTGGTTTGTGGGGGACAGATTGTGGGTACAAAGTCACTTTAAAGAGTGATTTTTGGTTGCACTACATCAACTATACGTCTTCAGTTTTTTTATGAAAAAGATTCACTAAGTGAGGAGTGTATTGTAATGTTCTGCAGAAAGTCAGTCAATTTACTGTATAATACACACTGTAATTACCAGAGTGTTTTTTTTTTCATATTTAAAGCTTAAAGGGGTAGTGAGGCGGTAAAAAATTATTCACAGACTAACACACATTACAAAGTTATACAACTTTGTAATGTATGTTATGTCTGTGAATGGCCCCCTTCCCCGTGTCCCACCACCCCCACCCGTGTACCCGGAAGTGTGGTGCGCTATACTCACCTGTCATGTGCCGTCACCCGTCTCCGATCTTCAGCTAGTGACGTCTTCTTCGGGCGGACGGTGAACAGCTCCGACTGTCCCGAATGCCGGCCGCCCTCTGCAGCGTCATCCGATGCTCAGCCGCAATTGACTGAGCATAACTGTGCTCAGCCAATCGCGGCTGAGCAGCTGATGACGTGGCCGCCTCATCAGCCGCGATTGGCTGAGCATAACTGTGCTCAGCTAATTGCGGCTAAGCACAGTTGTGACGTGGCGGAGGGGGGACGGGCGGCAGCGACTCGGCCGTCCGTCCGAAGATGATGTTTGGCGCAAGATGACGGATGGCCCTCGACAGGGATCAGGTAATGTATAATGCACCACACTTCCGGGTACACGGGTGGGGGTGGTGGGACACGGGGAACGGGGCGATTCAGACATAACATACATTACAAACTTGTATAACACTTTGTAATGTGTGTTATTTTGTGAATAATTTCTGAGCGCCGCACTACCCCTTTAATTGACAAGGAAGCAGAGTACATAAACGCAAA
Source organism: Dendropsophus ebraccatus (assembly GCF_027789765.1). Classification (NCBI taxonomy): domain Eukaryota; kingdom Metazoa; phylum Chordata; class Amphibia; order Anura; family Hylidae; genus Dendropsophus; species Dendropsophus ebraccatus. The sequence continues at coordinate 59,814 of NW_027210329.1, read as the reverse complement.
GTGGGGATGAGGGAGAACTAACAGCAAAAGCATAACAGAAAAGGCAAGAGTCTCAGTACCGAACAGCTAAATAGAATATTAGGTCAAGCAGGTCAAATTACGGGTTTAGTTGACAAACAGTATTGTCTTAACAGTGTATAACAAGGGTTGACCAACAGTATCAGTAATCAACATATGATTACAGCTCCAATTGCTAAAACTAAGGAGGTTTCAGAGATGAAAACCACATACAGTGGGGAAAACAGATATGTGATACACTGACGTTTTTGCAAGTTTTCCTACCTACAGACGATGGACAGATCTTTAACGGGGCTACAAAACAAAAGGCCACTTTCTTTCAGAGGCAGCACTGCTCTTGTCTCCAGTTTGGGTGGGGTTTTGCAACTCAGTTCCATTGAAGTGAATGGAGCTTAATTGCAAACCACACCTGAACTTGAGACAAAAGTGGTGCTCTCTCTGGAAGAAAGTGGCCATGTTTTTGTAGCTCCGGATCACCCCTTAAAATTTTATTGTAGGTACACTTCAACTGTGAGAATCAAAAAAAAAATTCCATAAAATAGCATTTTATGACTCTTAAATATTTTTTTGCATGAAATAAGTTTGATACAATAGAGAATACTTTTTTGCAATTATGCTGAGATCTTGCATTTAGCCCCAGACCAAGGAATATTGACAGTCATCTTATGTTTCTTTCATTTTCTAATAATTGGCTCAACAATTCCTTTTCACCAAGCTGCTTCTCAATTGTCCTGTAGCCCCTCCCAGCCTTGTACAGGTCTACACTTTTGTCCCTGATGTCTTTAGCAAGCTTTGTTCTTGGTCAAGGTGGAGAGATTAAAGTGTGATTATGTGGACAGGTGTTGTTTTTTTTTTTTTTTTAATGAGTAATGAGTTCAAACAGGTGCAAATAAAACAGGTAATGAGAACAGAGGAGAGCTTTAAAAAAAACAAAAAAAAAAAACAGGCCTGTGAGAACCAGAATTCTTGCAGGTTGGTAGTTGATCAAATATTCATGCAAAAAATGCTAATTAATTATTTAGAAATTATACAATATGATTTTCTGGATTTTTTTTCTCACAGTTGAAGTGTACCTACAATAAAAATTAGACCCTTCTACATTCTTTGCAGGTGGGAAAACTTGCAAAATCGGCAGTGTATCACATACTTATTATCCTCTCTCTCTCTCTCTCTCTCTCTCTCTCTATATATATATATATATATATATATATATATTTATTTTTATTTTATTTATTTATTTATTTTTCTTCAGCTTTTTCATCTCCCCTAGGGAACTTGCAACTGCTTTATCGTTAGTACTGAAAACTGTAATACTTTTGTATTGAGTATATTATAAGTCCAAAAACAAGGAATGCAAGTTTTAAAAATGTTGGAAATGACAAGTGTGCATTAGGTCATAACAACCTAAATCTAAATATATGGATATCGGTTTTGTGGCATGCTCTTTTTAAATATAATTTCACCCTAATCACAGCTATTTATGGAAGAGGTGAAGTCTCGTGGTCCTTATATATATTCTGTACTTGAATCTGCTCAAGCTTTCCTCACACAACATCCTTTTCAAGATATAGAAGATGACACATCTACTTTAGCCAAAGGTTAGTACCTTTTTCCCCCTTAATAATCCTTGCAAAGGACATAGGACATAGGAGTTGCATCCTTCCCTCTACATCAGATATAACCTCATGTACAGTACTGTTTCAAACGTAATGTAAGGTGTATGATTAACCAATTATGCCATACAGGTGAAAATGACCATCATTCCTTATGTAGGTTGAAACCCAGTATTAACTGAGACAAAAGTAGCTATGTAGGAAGCCTAAACTGGGTGAGGAGCAGCCAAACTCTGCTACAAAGGTGAGGTTGTGAAAGATAGTTTCATACCACAGTTCATACATCACAGCAAAACTGAGCACTGCAACATAAGACATAAGATAGTTTTACTGCATCAGCAAGGGGTCTCCCAAAGATTTAAAACAGATTTTAACATGTGCTGTTCAAGATCTTCTATAGACGCACAAAAAACAGGTAACCTTAAAAGTGTGCAATGCTCAGCCAAGGTTTGAGCTAATACCCTGAAAGCAGGGAGTTTCACAGAGTCTGATTTTTCTTTTGGCACTAGAGAACGTAGCTATTTAGCAGCCTGTAAGATCAGGGCTGAATTCTAGTTCTTGTGGTGGGAGTGTGTACTGTAATCTCCATTGAGTATTTTTATACATGTGCTAAAAAAATGCTCAGTAAATAACCTGTGCTAATTTTTGGAGTACTGGCCCTTTCTCTTTTACATTTTCACTTGACAATCAGAATGTTGTAGCAGAGCGGCTGGTGCCGGTCACCAAAACACAATGCTAAACTTTCAATTTCCTTTAAAACTTCTCCAGATGCCTCGCCCAGGAGCCGATCTCAGAGTCTTAGCCGTTTACTTTGGAAACAAGCAAGTGTGGCTAGTGAACTGTGGGACAGGTTGACTGCTCGTAGTTTAGACCAGCAACGTCATCTGGAACGGACATTAGAGCAGCTTCGAGATTTAGGAGTTTCAATGAAAGAAGCTACAGATGCGCTAAGTCAAGCAGAGAGTGTTCAAACAACTTGGGAACCAATAGGAGACTTGTTTATCGATTCCTTGCCTGAGCACATCCAGGCTACAAAGGTAAAAAGGACAATGCGCTGTTGATGTTATTATATGCAGTAATAGCAAATTTAATAAAAATTATGTCTTCATTATTTTTTAGCTATTTAAAGAAGAAATAACTCCTATAAAAGACACAGTCAAGATGGCTAATGACCTTGCCCATCAGCTAGCCTTATGTGATGTTCACCTCTCTGTAGAAAATGCGCGTGAGCTTGAGCAAATTAACAATCGATGGAAACAGCTACAGGTATATGCAGTTAATTTACATTCAGTACCAGGATCACTTTTTTTTTTTAAAGGCACCTAATCCCTATGTGGTATTTAAAAGGAGTATAGTCTTCTTCATCTGTACTGTTAGTCTGCTGTGTGATAAAAAAAAAAAGCTTATTATCTCTTTCATAAAAGAATACAATATTCTCTTCCAGCACAAATTCTTTTAGATCCATAATCAATAGTACACGTGAATATAAGAAACTTTATTATATATCCTATCAGAGAAAAAAAAGCTTACTTCTCCTTTTATGCATCATCTTCTTGGTACAGTTAAAGGGGTGCTGTGGGGCTTTTCCGCCTATGGCCGGATCCCGCCTCTGACACTGACTGGCTGAGCGGGACGTCTCAAACCCACGTAAGAGACCAGGAAGTGGGCAGGCAGCGCGGACTGGAACAGTGCGTTGGAACCGGGGAGGTAAGAGGACGCCGTTGCCTTCAACCACCTCCTCCCCGGTCATAGGCGAAAAAGCCCCACAGCCCGGAGTACCCCTTTAATGTCTACAATTAAAAATAAAGCGACTTTGCAAATAGTCTGTATTAGGGTATGTTCATACTGAGCAAAAGCGGCGGAATTTCGCAGTAAATCTCTCCGCCGCAGAATCCTGCCTGCCTAATTGTCACACAGTGCTTCTATGGGAAGGCTTGCGTGCCTCAGTCAATTTTTGGCTAAATTAATGTTTCTAAGAACACTCATTAGTGATATTCAGGCTATGTATAAAGGGCTCTTTACCCCTTGACCAAGCAATTGTCTCAATTTTTTTTAATTGTCACCCAAGTGCCATTATTTTTTTGCAACATCTTTTGTCAACATACCTATAATACATGCTTGTTTTTTGTTTGTTGTTTTTTTGCATTATTTTGGTGTACATATAACTATTTGATTACTTTCTTTTTGTATTCTGAGGCAGTTTAACAAAATACAGAAATTTTTGCATTTGAGGAATTTTATTTATTTATATATTTATTTTAATTTTATTTTAAATAGTTTTACTCTTTATTAGTCCCACAAGGGTACTTTGAAATGGAGTCTTTGGATTGCTCATATATTACACTGCATTATTACTACAGTGCAGGGTATAATTCTGTCAATATAATGCTGATAGGTGACCAAACTGATCTTGCCAGAGGCACAGCTGGGTGGGCGCGAATACATGGCATACCTGGGGGCCTTTCATTAGGCCACTTGCTGCCAGAAATTGTGTCACCACAGAGCCGATAAAGAGTGACAGAAAAAGCACATAAATGCCACAATCACAACTTGGCTGCAGCATCTAAGGGGATCATAGGTTTCTCTTCTTCTGCTAGAAGGCAGGCAGTAACATTTATTGTCAGCACTCTGGGTTATATATTGAGGTAGGGTAAAGGGGGTCAGGCAAAGAAGGATTCAAGAAGGCAGGTAGAGTTCAAACACATATAATGAAGCATTTAGTAGAAACACTTTCACTTGGAACACTATAATGCAAGTGACCTATGTGGAGCATGTGGCTTCCTTAAAGGTAATGCAGACAATAGTAGTGCAGGGATTGGCTGGGGCAGATATAGGGTGTATTTAGACCAGTGTTTCTCAATGATGGTTTATTTGCCAGCCGCCCTCTGCCGCGTCATCAGCTGCTCAGCTGTGATTGGCTGAGCACAGTTATGCTCAGCCAATCGTGGTTGAGCAGCTGATGACGCTGCAGAGGGCGGCTGGCACGAGGGACGACATCATTGTCACAAGATGGCGGACGGGGGTCGACACGGATCAGGTGAGTGTAGAGCACTACACTTCCGGGGGTGGCGTGGGTGGGGGGAAACCCGGGGAAGGGGGCCATTTACTAACAAAACATACTTGTTGTATAACTTTGTAATGTGTGTTATTTAGTGAATAATTGCTTGCCGCCGCACTACCCCTATAAAGCAAATAAACCATCATTGAAAAACACTGGTCTAAATAACAGCTGCAAGTAACAGTAGAAATAAGGCCTTCTACACACATTCCATGTTTCACGGACAGCATGGACGTGGTAGCCTTGTAGTGGAGCCAACTCCCTCCCCTCCTTCCCTCACAGCATCATCTACCAATATGATTCTGGGAGCGGAGAACCCGCTCCTGGACCTTGCCGATAGCCTGCAAGTCTCCCCTTTGCTGCTATGTCAGGACCCAACTGATGAATGCCCCACACAGCCAGTCAGTGACTGGGGCAGGATACCGTTGCAGTCACTGATTGGCTGAACGGGCTAAATTCACCCCGTTAGTGACATGGCAGCCGCTAGAACTGGCAGAAACCTAGGTACACCCATTTACTGTTTGGAGAAGCCTGTTTGGAAATCAATTTAGAATATTTGCAGCCAAAAGCCACACATTCGATATTGAAATAGAGACAAGCAATGTGTGGCTGTAACAGAAGCCACTTTGCAGGCAATATTGAAGCATGGTGGAGATTCCTTGCAGGTTTGGGGCTACATTTCAGCAAATGATGAAGGACTTGGGATTTGCTCATAATTTATGGTGTTCTCAATGCTGAGAAGCTTTGTTCTTCGTGTAGTGCCATCAAGGAGACACCTGGCTCGAAATTTTTTCTGCAGCAGGACAACAACCCCAAAGATACAGTCAATGTCATTTAAAACTTTCACCTAAAATCTTTAGCGTACAAATGAACAAAAAGTCTTGAAAGTGATCATATGGTCCCCACATCAACATCAAGATGTGAGGTCAGTGTAGTCACACCAAATATTGATTTGCTGTAGATTTTTTTTTATACCCAAGAGAGCCTTTATATGCCACCTGTCAAACTTGATGGTACCAATATTTTTATTTAGTCAACTAATTGTATTGACATATACAAGTATACATGTAAGAACAGCTCCTCCACTGCAAATCACAGGTTTCAACAAAAAGGTACCAGATGACCAGTATAACAATTTTTTAAAAAGACAATGCTTTGGTTATACTTTTATCTGCTATTGCAGTGGAGGAGTTGTTTCTATATTTGAGGATCCTTGTGATTCCATGGAATTAACTGCGATCCATTACCTGCATGCATTATTGAGTGTTGTGCCTCCTATTTTGCACAACCGAGCCAGGTGAGAGTTTCTTGTGAGTTCTCCCACCCTCTGAGTAGCCATTGATCCACACTATGAAGTGCTGTTCCCCTTTTCTTTTACAAGTATGTATGACAGCCTATACTGTAAGTTGATTGTTTAATAATATGTTTGTGCACATAAATATAATGAATTCATAGACCATTCTTCTGTAGACTTCTGTTACGGAACGTCTCCGGCAGCTGCAGGATGCTCACCGTGACTTTGGACCCGAGTCTCAACATTTTTATCTTGTAAGTTTCTCTACTTTCTCCATAAATGTTAAAGTGAATAGCAACAGACTATTAGTAAAATCAGACATTATGAAACCTACACATGTCCCTTTTATTTTCAGAGATGGTAAATATCATAGGGTCGTTGGACAAAATGTAGGCCACAAGCTACAACACCAAAATGCCACAATTTCATCAAGAATTTACCTTATTTAATTTATTCTTTCTATCTGAAAATTACTGGAATCCTTTCCTTTAGTTAGGCCACATAATCTTGTGGTGGCCCATACCCTTGGAAATTACATGTGCTTCTGAGCTCTCAATAAGGTCATTATCTCAGATACTAGAACCTCCAGTATTATGAAACTGCGTGGACTTTCCACACAAGCTCCCTCACGGACGATGCACACACCTGTGGGTTGCAACGTGACCCCCTTCACTTGTATGAGTAAAGGGGTCAGGTGACTAAAAATGTATGATATGGTCTGTATCTTGGGAGTTAGCGATTAGTTAAGCAACTTGACACACTACTGTGAATTTCCCTTAAATGTCTAAAGGCCCTATTGCACAGGCTTATTATCTGCCCAATCAGGGAGATACCGCTCCATGTATCAGGGCCAGTGATCAGCTAGCGTCATGACTCATTTCTTTTTTTTTTTTTTTTTTTTTTTTTAATTTTTATAAAGTTTATTTAACATAAATAGAATTCACAATACAAACCACCTTAGCTCTCGTCCCAAAATCAGGACAATCGCACATATACAAATCTTATTTACCCCAATACATCAATCAGAAATAATTGTAATATCATAGAAACAAACCCTCCCCTCCCCCATAACCCCCCCCTACCAGCCACAGAACGAGAGAGACAAAGGAAGAGGAAAAAAAAAAAAAAAAAAAAAAAAATTCACCACTTCCTCCACAACCGCTTACACTTATCCTCTCTACTCCTAATACCCCTAGCCTCCCACCAATCATACCTTTTGATCACATTCACTTGACTTATCCACTCCTCTATTGAAGGTCCCGTCTTCCCTATCCAGTTTCTCAAGATTACCAATCTTGCCAAGAACAATACTTTAACCAAAAGATTTCCCTCTAACTGTAATTCCGGTTTTTCCCCCAAAACTGCCACCTCTAATGTGAGTTGCCCTTTACAGATACCTTTATTATCCAGAACTTCCATTACTCCTATCCAGTATTCTTTAATCTTAGAACATAGCCAGAACATATGGGTCAGATCTGCCTCCCCCTCTCCACATCTATCACAGCATGAGCTCTCCCGGACTCCCACCTTGTGCAAAAACAATGGTGAATAATGAACTCTGTGCAATATTTTAAATTGTATAAGTTTGTATTCAGGATTCTGTGATACATTATTAACACTCTTAAGCATACCCTTCCATCTAGATTCTGAAAGTGATCCACACACCCTCTCCCATTTAGCCTTAAGGGCGGGCACCCTTAATTCATATCTTTCTTCCAATAATATTGTGTACACCCGTGAAGGAAGCCCCTTCCCTTTTGTCAAAGCCATAACTTTTTCCATTCCTTCATTACAGAAAATAAAAAAACTCTCTTTATTACGTGTTCTATTAACCGCGTGTTTTAATTGTGCATAAAAAAATCTATTTTGCCAGGTATCTACATAACCTATAAAGAGATCTTCCCATTTCCTGAGAAGACCTCCCTCAAAGAAAAACTGTACTTTACTATGTCCAAACTCCTTCCAAAACTTCTGATTAGAAAGTTCCTCAAATTCAGGGAAGTTAATATTATTCCACAGCTCCGTACATGCCAAGCTCCCTCTAACCTTACAAACCTTCTTAATTTCCTGCCAAATCCTGTGAGTTAGTGTACCAAAAAAATCTACACCCTTTGAGAAAACCTGTAAACCACCTGACTCTAATATTTCAAAAATCCCCAGTTCCCTATTTTTCATACAATTTAAGAAACACCAACTTGACTCCTTATGGGTAATAATATAGGCAAACTGAAAAGCCAAAAAATATAAAAAGAAGTCCGGGAGAGCAAAGCCGCCCCAATCCATCCTAGGGCAGAACCGACCATACCGAAGCCTTACCCTCTTTCTTCCCCAAATCAGTCTGTTAAGCAATATCTCAATCTTCCTAAACCACTTAGTAGGTATCCAAATTGGTGAGGCGGCCAGAAAAAAATTTATCTGAGGGAGAAGGACCATCTTGATAAGCGCCATCCTCGCCGACATCGATATAGGGAGACTAGACCACACCGCCACCTTCTTCTCTATTCTTTCTACCAGAGGCTTAATATTATGTTTCAAAAAATGAGAGGGATCCACCGCCGCCAGTACCCCTAAATACTCAAGACCCTCCCCCATCTTGCAGACTTTCAGATTACAGAAGCCGTCCCCTAGGTCTCTATCCAAAGGCATAATGAACGACTTGGTCCAGTTTATCGACAACCCCATTAGATTACCTAACACCCCAAAATCCTCTATTATGCCCGGAAGATTCACACCGGGGTCGACGACAAAGAGGAGCAAGTCGTCCGCGTACATAAGTATTTTTTCCTTATCTCTCCTCAAACCGAAGCCCCTAAATTTACCACAAGACCTTATCCATTCCGCCAAAGGCTCGATGTACAGAGCAAATAACATAGGGGACAACGGGCACCCTTGTCTAGTCCCTCTATGAATACTAAATTGTGGAGACACCCTACCATTAATAAGGAGTCTACCCAAGGGCTGCCTATACATCACCTGAATCAATTTTATAAATTTAGCACTAAAGCCAAAATGCTCGAGGGTCTTCCATAAATATGCCCATTCTACCTGATCGAATGCTTTACACGCATCCAATGCTACAACAGCTCTGTCCCCCTCAGCTGGAATTTGCATATTCAAGTACATCCTCTTTATGTTATTAAATACTGTACGGCCTGGCATAAAGCCGTTTTGATCTTCCGAAATCAAAGCCGTAATAACCTTTGACAGCCTCCTAGCTATTAGTTTAGAGAACAATTTAAAATCTATATTCAACAGAGAGATTGGCCGGTAGTTCCCCATCTCAAGATGGTCCTTCCCCCTCTTTCCTATAAGCACAATAACCGCCTCCTCCATAGATCCCGGAAGTCCCCCGTCCCAAATAGACTGATTCAACACCTCTAGCAGAATCGGAAGCACCACCTTAGCATGTCTTCTATAAAATTCATACGGTAATCCGTCTGCCCCCGGAGCCGTATTTCCAGCTACAGAGGCCAAAGTTGCCTCCAACTCTGCCAGAGAGAGTGGTGAGTCCATTACTTCTCTCTGCATTTCTGTTACTCTAGGCAAGGAAATGCGATCAAACAATAACATATCTGATTTGGATAGGTCTGGGGAAGAAGAGGAGTACAATTTAGTATAGAAATTCACAAAAGCTGTTTCTATGGCATTCTGATCAGTGGCTAACCTACCATTTTCTCCCCTAATGGAAAAGATATTACTGTTCTGTGTCTGATTCTTAATTATATTAGACAAAAGTTGGCCTGGTCTACTCCCATCCCTAAATCTCCTATAGTCAGAAAATAACATTTTATTATAAGCTCTATCTTTCACAAACCTAGCATATTCCTCTTGGGCTATCTTTAATTCTCTAAGTGATCCTTCATCCGCCCTTATCTCATAATCTCGACTTTTCTTCTCAACCTCCTGTACATGCTTCCTTTCCCTATCTTTAAATTCTCTCTTTTTAATCAGGATCTTTTTAAAATAACACCCTCTAATAAATGCCTTTAAGGCATCCCAAACAACCTGGATACTTGCTGTTCCCCTATTAGACAGCATAAAGCCCTCTATTTCTCTGTCAATTTCCTCATCCTCCTTTCCCAGAATATTAAGCCAATGAGGGTTAAGTTTAAAGGGTCTATCCAAATGCTCATTTGCCCCACATAATTTCAGACCCCATATCACCGGAGTGTGATCAGATATGTTTTTTGAAGCATATGTAACCTTAGTAACTAATCTAAACCCCCCCTAATCACTGAATACCATATCTATTCTAGAAGCCGAACTGTATGAGGAACTAAAACAAGAGAATGCTTTCCTTGTTGGATTATGACACCTCCATACATCTAGCCATCCCACTTCATCCACAAACCTCTCCAATGGAGAGCTTCTATTGACTAGCTTTCTGACATCCGATCTCCTGTCCTCCAAGGACATAGTACAGTTAAAATCCCCCGAGACATAAAGCCCCCTATATTCCTTATTTGCCGCGAAACGCAGCAAATCCTCCAATATGTCCCTGGAGAACGGGGGAGGGATGTACACAAAAGCCAAAATTATATTAGAACCCTCTATGCAACCATACAAAAATACATATCTTCCCCTATTGTCCGTCTGTGACACAAAGATTTTATGGTCTATTCTACGGTGAATCAGAACTGACACTCCTGCAGAAAAGGAGGAACCAAAAGAGTGAAATGACGAGGCTACCCAGCCCCTAGAGATACCCACCACCGATTCTGAAGTTAAATGGGTTTCCAACAGCCCAACTATTGCCGGCAGATGTTTATTAACTTGATCAAACACAGCAAACCTTTTAAGCCTTTCACCCAAACCTCTCACATTCCAACTAACTATATTGACCATAACACCTACTCAGCCAAAATTGCGTCTCCACAGCCAAAAAAAAAGAAAAAAAAAAAAAAAAAAAAAAAAAAAAAAAAAACCTCCTATCTCCCTCCCGTCCCGGGCTGGACCCACCCTCCCCTCCCCCCCCCTCTCCCCCCCCCCTCTCCCCCCCCATCCCACCCACCTCTAACCCCCCATAACCCACTGCAAAACACAGTGTGTCCTACACCCGAGTTTTCCCACCCGCCACACTTGCTACCTATCCCACTTATATAAATATGGGGAAAGAAAAACACTAGAATAAAAAACAGTTCATATTATGGGAGCTTCATACTCCCTCATTAATTTATCCCCTGCGTATCCATCCATTTTCTTGCTTCCTCCGCCGACTGAAAAAACAAAACCTTCCCCTCCCATTCCACTCTGAGTCTAGATGGAAAAAACAGGGAGTATTTAATACCTCTGGATCTCAACGATTTTTTAACCTCAAAATACTGGGCCCTAGCTCTCTGTGTCTCTACCGCGAAGTCTGGAAAATAACAACCTTAGCATTGTTATAACGCAAATCCTCCATTTGCCTTGCCTTCCTCAAAATCACATCTCTATCCTTAGATAGTGACACTTTAACAATCATGGCTCTCGGGTTGTTACCCACAATAACCCTACCTGGAATCCTGTGCGCCCTCTCCACCGCAAAGAGGGAAGAGAGACCACCCGCAAATTGTTTCTTCAACCAATTTTCCATAAGTTCACATGCACCTTCTCTCTCTTCCCCCTCTGGGATGCCTATTATCCTCAAATTGGCCCTGCGGGATCTATTCTCCAAATCCACCACCTTCTCCTTCAGTGCTTTATTACTGACCAGTAATGAGGCCACCTCCTGTTTGATTTTATTTATGTCATCCTCTGCTGTACTAATCCTAGACTCAGCTTCCGTACACCTATCCCTAATTTTCTTAACATCTTCTCTGATAAGGGCAATATCATGCTGTAGGGCTCCCACTTGTCCCGACAGTGCCTCCAAAGTGCTGCTGCTCTTTGTCACTACTCCCAAGATTCTTCCCAATACCGAGGAAGGATCTACCTCCTCCATCTCCCCTCCTGGTATCTCTTCCGAAGCGGACTCATCAGCTGTCCTTGTAATAACAGTTTTACTTTTACTTGCCCCCTGACCAGGAGAGAGAAACTTATCCATTTTGTTACTGGGTTTCCCCGGGGTACCCCCTCCCTTTTTCCCTCCCCTTTTATCCATCCGAATGCAGTACTCAAAACCACCAGGCAAAAGGAAACAACTCTTTGTTTTGAAGTCTCTTGTTCTCGGGTCCAGTAAAGCACTAAGATCCGACCACAGAGTCCCCAAAAAAATTCCTCTGATAAATCCCTATCTGGAGTCTCTTGTTGTCGGGTCCCGTAAATCACTAAGATCCGACCCCAGAGTCCCCACTAAATCAGTACCCACAGATCACCTAGGTCTCTTGTTCTCGTCTCCAGTAACACACATAGATACGAGCCCAGAGTCCCAGACCAGATCTTCGTCAACCAGCATTCCCCACTTTCCCTCCCCCAGAACTGTAAAGAACACAGAGATATGTCATGCAATCATATAGAAAAATCAGTCCGCCTATCCACCCTCGACTAAGCAGAAAAGAGATGACCGTTCAAATCTCTTCGCCCTCCCGGGCCAAGCACATAGGGAAGTCCACCATTTTATGGGGGAGGAGCCCCTTCTTAGTTCAATGCAGTCCAGATCTTCAACTGCAAGTCAATCTTACACTTTATATCCTCAACAGGATATTGAGTTACAACCCAGGGTTCAGCAAACACGAGCTTCTGGTTCCCACTTATACAAGAAAGTTATGGGCTTTATATTTCCAGCAAGGTATACGAAGGCAACACAGGATCCAGTAAGGATAAGAAACTTCTCTTTTGCCAACCATAGAGAGTATGACAAAGAGCACAGTACATAAACCAAATACATAGGCTGCGAGGTTATGTTATTGCTCCTGTTCTACAAGTTCTGTTGGATCAACTCTCAGGTGAGGGAGGGAGAGAAATTCACTTAGCAAAGTGAGGCACCATAGTGCCATAGTCCACGTAGCATGGGAAACATAGCATAAACTTGTAACTCCGCTGCTCCCAGGACTTAACACATAAACAGATTTTAAATGGCTCTGACCCAGATAATAATAAAAAAAAAAATCAGCAAAACGACACAGTTCACTAGATAGACACGGTCAGATAAAAGAAGCCGTTATTCCCTCTTGAGAGGGTATCACCTGTCTTCACCTCCTGCCGAGGCCGCTGCCGTATGTCCTCATATGCCCGAGAGGGGGAGGCCGATAGCCGAGTCTCCCAGCCGCCAAAGATCCTCCACGCTCGCTGCTGAGGCCAGACTTTCAGCCTCGTGGCTGCCTGCAGCTCTCTCACCGCTGCTCCGCAGCCCTTCGTCCGGCCGGAGACCACCCCCTCACGGCGTGAGTCGCTCCCGCTCTCTCACTGCAGGAACAACCCCACTCTCAAATCAGTTTGGGGAAATCGCCAGTCACCCTCTGCAGCTCTCTCACCACTGCCTCGGGTGACAGAGGCGCTCTCCGGCACCTCGCGGCCCTCCCGCCCTCTCACTGCGGGGGCCGCAGTCTTCAGCGTCTGGCCGACTCTCCTGGCTTAGTCCACCACGGCACTCCGTCTCCCCCACACTCCTCATCAGCAGCGCTCGGCCTATTCCGGCTTCAGCAATTCATGGCACCTGGCCCAGCAGTCATTCAGCCCTGGGAGCTCTCATGCAAGCGTGGCAGGTGAGCAGAGGAACACACCTAGCTCCTCCTCTTCCTCATCCCCCATGACTCATTTCTTACTTCAGATATGTAAAAAAAAAAAATCTGCTTTCAGCTGCACATTTTCCCATGTAATAAGATATGTGCGGCTAATGGATGAATAACACGGGGCTTGCACAGTTTAGTGTCTATTTGTGCAGCCCTAGTTGCACAATTATCGATCTAGGAGATTAGTGCTCGTTTACAACAGAGCTCATGCTGCGTTTATACGGAGTGATAATTCGCTTAATCGAACGAATAACAATTTCTAAGTAACTATGTCTTTTTCATAACGATCAGCGTTTAGACTGAATGATAAATGGTTTGGAAAAATCGTTATTACAATCGTTTTATGATCACTTAATCCTGTCTCACACATAGGGTGAATCGGTGAAAAACCAACAATGATTTGAGAACATGTTGAAAGATCACAATATACGATTTCTTGCTCGTCGCTTGAGCGTTCACTGTGTTTCCAGGAGCCGATTATCTCTCAAATGTGATCGTTTTCACGAAAATAAAAATCGCAAAAATAAATGCACCATCAGGCCGTCAAATACAACATAAAGTTGAAAATTCCTCTTAAGGCTGGGTTCACACTACGTATCTTTCAGTCAGTATTGTGGTCCTCATATTGCAACCAAAACCAGGAGTGGATTGAAAACACAGAAAGGCTCTGTTCACACAATGTTGAAATTGAGTGGATGGCCGTCATTTAATGGCAAATATTTGCTGGTATTTTAAAAATACGGCTGTTGTATTGAAATAATGGCAGGTATTTACTGTTATATGGCGGCCATCCACTCAATTTCACCATTGTGTGAACAGAGCCTTTCTGTGTTTTTAATCCACTCCTGGTTTTGGTTGCAATATGAGGACCACAATACTGACTGAAATATACGTAGTGTGAACCCAGCTAAGGGTGTATTCACATGTACAGGATCTATAGCAGATCTGCAGCAGATTTTATGGCGCAGATTTCATTGCCCAGATTCGATTTGCTTTGAATCTGCAACTTCAAATGAGAGAAGCAAACATGGGAAGCTCACCCTGGAGACCTTTTTCAAACGCTTTGCTAGTTCACAAAACATCACCCCTCACTTACCTTTTATTAAGCAGGGTTCCTACGCTTCACACACTTTGGCCCTATTGCTAATGTGTCATAATTTTGGCACAATTGCACCAAAACCATCTTATATATCTTCTGCCACATTTACTATTTTTGATATTTTTCCAATGAGTACAAAAGGTGACATAGTGGTATACAAAGAGACTGGCCTAGCTATAAAAGTGGACATTGCTTTAAGTGTGCCAAAAATTGTGCAAGATTGCCCCTAACAGTTGGTCTAAACCTAAATCAGATTGCAGAGGGAAAATCTGCTCAAAAATACCTGATACAGGTAAAATTGTGGCCAGGAATGAAAGTTTACACATAATAACTTAATTTCCATCCAAAATGATAGCACATGATAGGAGTGCACAGAAAGTGATTGTCACAACACCAATTTATCCTCTAAAACAGACATGTCAAACTCTGGCCTGTTGTCCGCAGAGCCATTTTTTTTGGCCCGCCTAGGAAATCTGTGATTATAATACAGCTGGGCCGCCGAAGTTTATTATTGGCCCGTTAAGAATGTGTAAGCAAAGATCTATTGGCTGCCATTGGATCTATCCTATGCTGCCATTGGATATGTCCTGAACTGAACCCGCCTCCCAGTAAGTCGCGTAATTGTACTGCACAACTCACCATTCCAGGGTTGTGGCCGTAACTGTCAGGAGTGCTGGAGTCCAGGACAGGTAATTATGTTGTGTGGGGCCTTGGGGGGACTGTGTGCACTGCCTCTGGCGTTCTCCCCCTCAGGACTCTCCTCCTTCCCTCAGCCACCGGCCGACCACCACACACTCAGCTCCTTCCCTCAGCCACCAGAGCCACACAACAGCAGTGACAGCAGCAGGTGACGTTGTTATGTACACATGGGGGATGCTGGGGGGGTTAACTGGACACATGGGGGATGCTGGGAGAGGGGTTAACGGGACACATGGGGATACTGGTAGGGGGGTTAACTAGACACATGGGGATGCTGGGGGTTAACTGGACACATGGGGGAAACTGGGGGATTACCCGGACACATGGGAGATCTGGGGGGGTTAACTGGACACATGTGAGATGCAAGGGGGTTAACTGGACACATGGGGGATGCTGGGGGGGGGGGGTTAACTGGACAATTATACACGATTTTTTTTTTATAAATATCATGGTCGGCCCACGACTTAGTCCAAGTTTTTAATTTTGGCCCACTAAGGTTTTAAGTTTGACACCCCAGCTCTAAAATATTCAGAGCTTTGTGGAATGATCACAGATTTCTATGTCTGCTTCTAAATGAATACTGCAAAGAATCGCCCCTGGCATGCACTGCTTGTATCCTCATGACAGATTTCTTTATAGGATTTTGTAAATCAGTAATAGATTAAGGTTTGTTTGGGGTGTTTTGGGGAATAGGGTCAGAAACATGTCTGTGCAATATTCAAAAATCATTATATGTCAGCTGCACATCACCTTGTGTAATAGGGCAGGTGCAGCCACAATGTCTGAACTATAGGACCACACTAACAATCCAGCAGCCTTGTTTACCCAATATGAAGATGTTTAATAAGCTCAATAAACTAGTTGTGGTCTCCTAGATCTGCACTCATATTGGATGGGGGTCAGGGTGTATTTTAGACATTTGTAAAAGATAACTAACTTTGAAATTTTAGTATAAAAGATTAATCACATTTTAATATTCTAGCTTCTGTCCAAGTGCCCTGGGAGAGAGCAATATCACCCAACAAGGTTCCCTATTATATCAAGTAAGTAACTAGAATGTCCTGCTTAAGTTGTAGCCTTATTGTCTCTTATATTTCTCTGGTGTATGATTGCATGTGTATTACAACAAATAGTTGTAAAAATTATTATATGCAACTTATTAATAAATAGTTAATAGAAATATTTTTTCATCCTTTGCCAGGCCATTCCTCCTTGTTAGCCTTTTCAGTCTTTTCCACAATCCACATGGCCCTCCCATCCTGGAAATTAGTGCTTTTTTAGACTACGTTCACACTTAATATTTCAGTCAGTCTTTTGGTCAGTATGTTTCAGACCAAAATCTGGAACCGACAGGGCAAAATTATAATAAAAAGATTTTTGTGCTCAGTTTCTGTGTTTTCAACACATTCCTGGTTTTGGTGGGGAAAAGACTAACCAAAATACTGACAGAAATGCTATGTGTGAACATAGCCTTAGGATGAAAACACAGCACAGTCTGCGAAGAAGAATGTACAAAAAGGGATTGTGGCTACATTGGTGGGCATATCCAGGCTTTAAAAATGAATGGCATGCTGATCAGAGGGACTGGCAGCATGGCCAATGCTCACAGAGCAAAGATTGGTTGTCGGTAACCTAGGCCAGTGATTTTCAACCTTTTTTTAGCCTCGGCACACTTTTTATACTTAAAAAATCCCGGGGCAAACCACCAACCAAAATGGCACAAAATGACACTAAAACAGTACATATTATACATATAGTTAATAATATAGATTCTAAACGTATTTATACTCACTCAATGTGAAACCTGGGCCTGTTTTCTTCTCCCCCCTGTGCTTCTCTCCTGTGCTTCTCTCCACCATACTTCTCCCCCCTGCTTCTCTCCTGTGCTTCTCTCCACCATACTTCTCTCCTGTGCTTCTCTCCCCCATGCTTCTCTCCTGTGCTTCTCTCCCCCATGCTTCTCTCCTGTGCTTCTCTCCACCATACTTCTCTCCCCCCTGCTTCTCTCCACCAAACTTCTCTCCCCCCTGCTTCTCTCCACCATACTTCTCTCCCCCCTGCTTCTCTCCGCTGTTTCTCTCCCCCATCCCCATGTTTTTCTCCCCCCTGCTTCTCTCCCCTGTTTCTCCCCCATCCCCAGGTTTCTCTCCCCCATGCTTCTCTCCCTGTCTCCCCCCCCTGTTTTTCCCCCATGCTTCTCTCCCCCATTGTTTTCTCCTGTTTCTCTCCCCCATCCCCAGGTTTCTCTCCCCTACTTCCTCCTCACCTCCTCTAAAATGATTGCCGCTGCTGTCCGCCTCACCTACTGGCCGCCCGTAGGGCCCGGACGTGCTCCTCCAATCAGCGGAGACCGGGAGCGTGGTGCTCGCATCACGGCCTGCCACAGCGCACCATGCTCCCGGTCCCTGCTGATTGGATAGGAGGAGCACGTCCAGGCGCTACAGGCGGCAAGTAGGTGAGGCGGACAGCAGCAGCGGGGCGATCTGCAGGGGCACCATAGTTTGGGGAGCTTTTCCCGCAGCACACCCGACCATGTGTCGCTGCACACTAGTGTGCCGCGACACACTGGTTGAAAATCACTGACCTAGGCAAAGGGCTAGGTTGTTATAGAGTACAAGGCATGACAGCGAAAGTAGGCAATCTTGCTAATTACTTTTACATCAGTTAAAAACACTTTAACATATGAGAATAACCCTTTAAGTTAAAAAATTGGGTATGACCAGGGCTATGGACCTTTTACACACTTTGACACCACTTTGATAATGAGCACCGATCAATTAGCATTTGTTAGGAGAGCCTGTGGTGGCCACCTAGCAGAGATCTTCTTGAAGGTCTTTGGCAGTCAAGTGGGTCGGATTTGCCTTTTTAGTAATCCTATGAGCAGCTGGCTCTAAAAGTTTTCTTGGTCTTCCAGACTTCTCCTAACTCCACTGTTCCTGTTATCTGCCATTTAATTACAATAGGCAGCTGCTTAGAAGAAGCCATGTTTACTTTTTTGGGGATAAGGTTAGAGGAGTTGGGGTATTCATAAAATGTTGAAATTTGTATCACCTAGCCTTTTCTAACAATGATTGTGAACTGGACAAATGACTGGACAATGATTGTGTCTTTAACTGGATAAAGTTACTTTAGTGCTCAAATCTCCTTGAGTTTGCTCTAAAATTGTACAAATTCAAAGTAGTACACTGATATTGCTTAAAGTGTTGAAAAGTGTGTTTCATCCTTTAGACCACATTCACCCATTCCAGACCGTGAAGTTGCCCAACAGAATCAGAGATCTCCTGGTATAACGTGTCATTAAGATGGCAGAAGTGCTAAAAGTGCTTAAATCTTTGTGGGACTGTACTGACACAGCTGCACAGCTTTATCAGTGCAGTTCTGCGACGATTTAAGCATTTTAGTGCTCCTGGCATAATAATGATACATGATGTCACAAGGTCTCGTGTTCACAGTCCACAGTTTCTGTTATTTACGGAATGTTTGGAGTAGCCTTACTTGCTTGAGTGTTCACAGTAACAAACCTAAACATACCCTGCCCATTCTTGTTCCCTGGGCATTATTTGTGTATGGAGAGAAAAACTGAAGTTACTAGGACTGCCTGGGTTCCCTTGGGGCCTGAATTGGTGCTACAGCTGTGGCCGGAGAGTTTCCCTACATGGACAGTGTCAACTGGACAGCATGTATTGTCCTTGACTTCCCCTCAAATACTCTACGACCTCCCCTTCACATTTGTGAACAAGGCAGTAAAAGTGGCCCTTTGCTAGCATATTTAACTTGGAAAGCCAATACTTTGCCCCCTGTAGTAGCAATTCAAGACACTAATACTTATACTTTCTGTTTTCTGTTTTTAGTCTCCCATTCCCAGGGTATAATGGGATACAGTGTTTGTCTAGTGCCTTATTGCTAATGATTGCTTGTCTTTAGCTGATTGTCTCTCTGTTCATATAGTCACCAAGCACAAACAACTTGCTGGGATCATCCAAAAATGACAGAGCTATATCAGGCACTTGGTGAGAAATTGTTCTTTTGTTAACTTCCTCCTCAGTTTGTGTTTTTTGGTATACACAATCCTATACATTTGTTAGTTCTGAAAAAAAAAAAAAAAAGTTGATGGAGATACAAACCAAGAGACATAGCGGTAGTAACACAGCACTGATCCAAAGGCGTCAGTCACCACAGCCATCAGTCACTGATCAGCACGGTGCTGAAACCCACCACCCGCTCCAATCGGCTGTTTACTGTGTACTGCGGGCTCTGAATAGCTGATTGGCATGGGTGCTGGGTGTCACCAGTCAGTTCACTTTGCCCAGAAACCGTTAAAGGACAACTACACACAATTATAATACACTCTGTATAATATATTTGCCTTTTTTTGTTGCTTTTTTTTCCAGGAGATTTAA
Source organism: Dendropsophus ebraccatus (assembly GCF_027789765.1). Taxonomy (NCBI): domain Eukaryota; kingdom Metazoa; phylum Chordata; class Amphibia; order Anura; family Hylidae; genus Dendropsophus; species Dendropsophus ebraccatus. Next base: position 39,984 of record NW_027210329.1, on the reverse strand, counting down.
ATAACATCAAATTTTCTGCATACCGAACAGCAATGAAACTGCGTAGAGTTCAAAAGGCTCTAAGATGTAAGCATCAGTAGTTTTAAAACTGTGTACATTTGGGTGATGCAAACTATATTTTAAATGTATAAGTTCACTTAGAGGACATTCTAACTGATCACTTAAACTAATACTATAAATACACAAAAAACACAGAAAAATGCAAAAGCTCACCGCAATGGCAAAATACAGACCCACTATAGACATGAAAATAGTTAAAAGCAGCCCCCCAATCTGCTAAAAAAAAATTCCCACAAAAATAATGAGGCTCTTGGTTACCATTTGCAAACTGTGTAAACTACCCCACCACGTTAAAGGCAGACCCTACACTGTACTGTGGCCTCTCCATGGCATGAAATACGCCTATGCTCTGGGCATGCAAGATCCATCTTATACCTGCAAAAGTAATTACACCACCTGGGTGGGATAGGTGGAGTGCACAACCAAGTAGAGGCAGCCACTCCCCCCATCTGAAACACAGAAAAAAGGACAAATTTGGTCAGCTTTCCTAGAACACCATTCACACTAGGCAGTAGCATGTTGCTATGGCTGAAATGGCAAACATACAAAAACACAGAAAAATGCAACAGCTCGCTGCAATGGCAAGATACAGACCCACCATAGACATGAAAATAGTTAAAAGCAGCCCCTCCAACTGCTAAAAAAAATTCCCACAAAATAATAAGGCTCTTGGTTACCTATTGCAAACGGTGTAAACCACCCCACCACGTTAAGGTGGCCTCATTCCAGGGCAATCTTACACTGTACTATGGCCTCTCTACTATAAATGGTTCCTATATCACATGGTTGGGATACGATTTTCCCTTATAATTCAAGCATTGAAATGTGTCCATATTATAAATATGATGGACAGCCGATTTAATAGACCACCAGCAAAAACTATACACTACAAACCTTTTGCACATTTATTGCATATGCCACAAATACCTTATCAAAGTCTACAGAGACCCCAGTTGTCATGAGAATAGGGTTTTTCATTGAGGAGGTGACTGTGCTTAAAATCTGTTATTTCTCCTTTGATGTCTTTTTTTTTAACATTTGTGTTACTTCATACTGCTTTTTATTTCTTTCTATCAACATGTTTCAGTGGACTTAGTCACCCTGCCCCTCCTATCTCAGATATTTAGTTCGGATATCCTGCAGTCTGCAGATCGCTCTCTGGATGTTCTTGATGTAATTCGATGTTTGAGTTCACTGTATGAGCGATTAGAAGAAGAACGTGGACTTTTAGTCAATGTGCCATTGTGTGTGGATCTAGCCCTCAACTGGTTGCTAAACGTCTTTGATGGGTAGGCATTTGCAATAGCTTTTTTGTTGTGCATACCATAACATAAAATGGGCTTTTCAGCCAAAATACAGTGGCTTGCGAAAGTATACATTACAACCTGTGTTTAAATCTGTTTTCAATCTGAATTGTGTATTTATGATGCATCTGTTTTTGCAATTTATGGCCATGTTCACATTACGTATAACACTGGCCGTTCTGTGACCTGGCCAGTTACTGAAGATCATCCCGGCCGGTACTGCAGTACTGTTTTTTTATTTAACCAGAATCAAAATCTGACAATGTCTTTTCCTTCTTATTATACAGTGGTCGTGTTGGAAGGATACGGGCTCTTTCTTTAAGGCGGGAATAGTGTGTTTATGTGATTGTGATGTAAAGGGAAAATTGCAATGTGAGTATTATATTGGATTGATTAGAATGCTTTGTATAATTACATAATTACTTTTTTATTTCTGTAGAATATTTTAACAACTGCATAATGTGGTTGGAAAAAGTCAAATGATCATCTAGTTCTCCCAAGGATGTTTAGGGAAAGATGGTTGTGAATTGCGGGGAAGGCTGTGAGTAACTTTTAGAACTTTGTTTACTGTCTATTAATCCATAGCAAGGTAAAAACACACAAGGCATAAACCATTCTGCCCTAAACAGGAAGGCCCCATTCACACGTCCGTGTCAGTTTTTACTGTCAGGAAATCCTGATCAGGAGACCTCAAATGTCATCAGGATAGTATCAGGATTTCCTGACAGTAATCCGTTTTTACCATCAGGAAACCATCAGGAAAAACCTTCAGGATTTCCTGATGAGATAATATTGTCTAGTATGCCAACATAAATCACAGGTACCCGTGTACCTGGATGGCCACAGGCTGCAGAACTACAACTCCCATCATGGCCTGTCAGCAAGGCATGATGGGAGTTGTACGTCTGCAACCTGGATGGCCACAGACTGCAGAACTACAACTCCCATCATGGCCTGTCAGCAAGGCATGATGGGAGTTGTACGTCTGCAACCTGGATGGCCACAGACTGCAGAACTACAATTCCCATCATGGCCTGTCAGCAAGGCATGATGGGAGTTGTACGTCTGCAACCTGGATGGCCACAGACTGCAGAACTACAACTCCCATCATGGCCTGCCAGCAGAGCCATGATGGGAGTTGTACTTCTGCAACCTGGATGGCCACAGGCTGCAGAACTACAACTCCCATCATGGCCTCTCAGCAAGGCATGATGGGAGTTGTACGTCTGCAACCTGGATGGCCACAGACTGCAGAACTACAACTCCCATCATGGCCTGCCAGCAGAGCCATGATGGGAGTTGTACTTCTGCAACCTGGATGGCCACAGGCTGCAGAACTACAACTCCCATCATGGCCTCTCAGCAAGGCATGATGGGAGTTGTACGTCTGCAACCTGGATGGCCACAGACTGCAGAACTACAACTCCCATCATGGCCTGCCAGCAGAGCCATGATGGGAGTTGTACTTCTGCAACCTGGATGGCCACAGGCTGCAGAACTACAACTCCCATCATGGCCTGCCAGCAGAGCCATGATGGGAGTTGTACTTCTGCAACCTGGATGGTCACAGGCTGCAGAACTACAACTCCCATCATGGCCTGCCAGCAGAGCATGGTGGGAGTAGTAGTCCTATGGGGTAATCTCACCTGTCCCGGATCCTGCTCTGTCGGGGCCGCGAGGTTGGGGTCCGGGTCCGGGTCAGAGTGCAGTGCTGAGGTCCGGGCAGCGGCGGCGGTCGGAGGTGTGGAGCATCCGGCGGGCGGCCCGGTGGTGAGTTCCCGGGGGGGGGGGCGGTGTTCCGGTGGTGAGTGGTGAGCGGCGGCGGCGGCGGGTATGGGGGCGCGGGGTGGTTGTCGGGGGCTAGCGGGTACTGGGGGTTAGGCGGCGGCGGCGGCGGGGGGGGGGGTGGGGGGGGGCGGGGGATCTGCACCGCAGTCTGGCCGGCCAGAGTGTGCGGTGCGGTGCGGGGGGGATGGGGGTGTGCGGGTGATCGGACGGCGGCCGGGGCTGGCTCTCTACCAGTCCGGAATCGCGGGCACTTTCCTGATATACATCAGGAAAATGCCCGTGATTCCGGCGCTCCCATAGACTTCTATGGGGGCGTCCGTGCCGGATTTCCGGACGAAAATAGGACAGGATCTAAAAAATCCGGTCCTATTTTCCGGAACGGACACCCTTCCGGAAAAATCCGGAAGGGTTGTCCGTGTCTAATTTAGTCTATGAGTCCGGAAATCCGTCCGGATTTCCTGATAGGAAATCCGGACAGATTTTCCGGACGTGTGAAGGGGGGCCGAAAAAAAATCAATTCTGATCCTGAGTGGGGATTAAACTGGATCAATATTTATAAAATAAGTCTATACATTCACATACGTATTAAAGGAGAAGTCCATGTACAAAACTACAGGCAAGTTGGTGGAGGAAGGAAAATAATAACAATTTTTCTTTATCTTTATGTACATGTTGTTTTGTATATAATAACTGTGGAAAAATTTTATAAAAATATATATATAAAAAAAATCAGTAATGTGATAATTGAATAGTTCAAGTGATTCTGCATGCATGCATTTTATTTTATTTTTTGAAAAATGGGCTGATTTAAACGTTCATTATGGGATGCATTTATTTATATTTTAAAAAAACAAACATTTTTGTTTACACTCATTTTTAGTTCCCCTAGGGTACTTAATACCATGATTGCTCATAGGGATCAATGTAATACTCTATGTATCGCATTGATCCATCATTTCTGCACACAATTGCCTCAGCCTGTTGGAAGCACGCTGAAGCAATCACAAGCTGATTGGTTCCCTAAAAGCAGTAGATTCTCCCTTGGAGCTGCTGCTAGTAGCCACTATGGCATAGAGAAGCAATTCATTGCTCGGTCCTTTCCCACCATTGTTCTTAAAATAAGCATATTTTGCAGTGGTAGGTATGCAGCATTTCTATTTTGTTTAGAAAGTGAGTCTCAGACATATCTTTCCATTTTTTCTCTCATTTCTAAACTTTCTTCTAGGCAGTAAAATGAGACAGGAGCTTACCTTTATTATTTCCCTGTTTTTACTGACTGTGAGTGTGCTAGAAAAGTATTGGGTTTACCAAATGCTGTTGGTGGTAAGCATGGAATAGTAGTTTGCACAGTGGTACCTCAGCAATCTGGCTGTGCACCCTGCGCAGCTGGTTGTCTTTGGGCCACTTGTTAGGACAAAAACAGTAATGCCATCCCTTTGTGAGGTGGGCCTACCTATTTAATAATAATACTAATAGTAATATGTTCATATTGATATTACTCTTCTCTAATGCAAAGTAAATGTTTTCCTTAGATCTGTTTTCACAAGTTGCTGGACCTGAAGGAACTTGTGATCAACGGCAGCTTGGCCTTCTTCTACATGAAGCCATTCAGATACCCCGTCAACTAGGAGAGGTTGCAGCATTCGGAGGAAGTAATGTTGAACCGAGTGTGAGGAGCTGCTTTAGATTTGTAAGTGTACAAACAATTAAATTGCATAGTTAATTATTACTACTAATCTATTTACAGGGCTGACGTCCTGTGGCCACATGAATACCTTACAGCCTCCTTAAATAATAAACTGGACACTTTCCTGACAGTTTGGAACACGGGGGATTTCCTCTCTATCACTGACACCATGTAGGATTCCTTCTCCCTGCTGCCCCAGCTCCCTTCCCTCTGTTGTTGTCTCCTATTGTTTGTCTTGTCCCATATCTTCATATTTAGTGAAAATTGCTAATTTAATGATTTAGTTTAGATTTATTGTTCCCTCTAGCCTTAGTATGGTGATCTTTCCTTTGTAGAGATGAGTGAATTTACAGTATAAGGCTCGGTTCAGACGTTGTAACTGTGCGGCTGTATTTGCGGCTGTAATTGTGCGGCGGTATTTTGGTGGTTCGTGTGTATGCTTGGAAGTATAGGATATGCGGCTGCACAGTGCACACTATGTCTGAATCTACGGCCCTATTGTAAACGGACCCGTAAAAAATGAACAAGACCATTGTTTGCGGCTGGACATGCGGCCGAGGATTGACAGGTGGTCCGTACGGAGTACTTCAAAAATAGCCGGCAATGATGCCGAATGCCGATGCCTCTAATAGTTAATATATAATTACTAAAACACATTTTCTTTGTAATCAAGACACTTTCGTTGTTCAATAATTATTTCTAACGAATCCATCATTTTGCAATTAAATATACTGTTAAAATAAATAGATATATAAATAAATGTATATTTATCCATATATTTATTTTTTGACAGTATATTTAATTGCACAATGATGGATTCGTTAGAATTAAATAATTGACACCGAAACTGAATTTATTTCCACGAAAATGTGTTTTATTAATTAATATTAATTAGTACAGGAAGCTCCATAAGCCATTAATTCATATTCCCGGCAATAGAGCATTCTGTACTAATCATCACTTTACTTTAATGAAAACATCAAATGTTTCTTCTAATTATGTTATGACAATAGCATTATTAGAAGAAACATTTAGAATTATATGTGCGCTCAGCTGATTGGCTGTTCGGCTGAGCGCACATATAATGAGCCGGTCCGCAGTACAGTGACTTCATTGTGCTGCGGACCAGCGAAGAGGACACATCGGGGTGAGTGTAGAGCTCTCCCCACCCCCTCCCCTGAACTGCACCCCTCCCAGCAAGGAACGGGGGTCACTTAACCCCTTCCTTGCTGGGATGGGTGCAGTCTGACATCAGTCTGGCCCCCAGGGGGTTAAGGGGGATGCAATACATCCTCCCTTAACCCCTTGGGGGTCAGACTGTAAGCAGCGATCTGTAAAGATGCTGCATACTGTAAGGAGCACAACACCGCTCACAATGATGTTTTTTTGTGTGTTTCTCCCTTTTTGTTTTTCAGATATCGGTATCCTGGGATTACGTCGGATTCCATGGACTACGTCGATGACCAGCGGTTGTTGTTTTAATTTTTTTAATAAAATGGTCAATGAGGGGTGTGGGGGTGTTTTTATTTGAATAAAAATGTTTTTTAACTTGTGTGTTGTCTTTATTTCTTTACTTTATAGACTTAGTAGTGGAAGCCGTCTAATAGACGGAATCCATTACTAAGTTGGGGGCCTAGTGTTAGCCGGTATAAGATGGCTAACACTAACCCCCTATTATTACCCCAGTACCCAATGCCACCAGGGGTACTGGGAAGAGCCGGGTGCCAGTGGTCCTGGAGCGTCAAAATTGGCGCTCCTGGACCGGGCGGCAGCAGGCTGGTAAGATTTAGGCTGGGGAGGGCCTAAACCATGGCTCTTCCCACCCTGGTGTTACCAGGCTGCTGTCGTTTGGTTTTTAACCCGGCTGGTTATAAAAATAGGGGGGACCCTATGCGTTTTTTTTAAATAAATAAATAATAAAAAAAAAAACGCATAGGGTCCCCCCTATTTTTATAACCAGCCGGGTTAAAACCAAACGACAGCAGCCTGGTAACACCAGGGTGGGAAGAGCCATTGGTTTAAGCCCTCCCCAGCCTAAATCTTACCAGCCTGCTGCCGCCCCAGTCCAGGAGCGCCAATTTTGACACTCCGGGACCACTGGCACCCGGCTCTTCCCAGTACCCCTGGTGGCATTGGGTACTGGGGTAATAATGGGGGGTTAGTGTTAGCCATTTTATACCGGCTAACACTAGGCCCCAACTTAGTAATGGATTCCGTCTATTAGACGGCTTCCACTACTAAGTCTATAAAGTAAAGAAATAAAGACAAGACACAAGTTTAAAAAATTTTTTATTCAAATAAAAACACCCCCACACCCCTCATTGACCATTTTATTAAAAAAATTAAAACAACAACCGCTGGTCATCGACGTAGTCCATGGAATCCGACGTAATCCCCAGGATACCGATATCTGAAAAACAAAAAGGGAGAAACACACAAAAAACACACAAACAGGAGCACAACACCCATCATTGTGAGCGGTGTTGTGCTCCTTACAGTATGCAGCATCTTTACAGATCGCTGCTTACAGTCTGACCCCCAAGGGGTTAAGGGAGGATGTATTGCATCCCCCTTAACCCCCTGGGGGCCAGACTGATGTCAGACTGCACCCATCCCAGCAAGGAAGGGGTTAAGTGACCCCCCTTCCTTGCTGGGAGGGGGTGCAGTGCTGGGGAGGGGTGTGGGGAGAGCTCTATACTCACCATCCGATGTCCCGATGTTGTCTCTTCGCTGGTCCGCAGCACAATGAAGTCACTGTGCTGCGGACCGGCTCATTATACGTGCGCTCAGCCGAACAGCCAATCAGCTGAGCGCACATATAATTCTAAATGTTTCTTCTAATAATGCTATTGTTATAACATAATTAGAAGAAACATTTGATGTTTTAATTAAAGTAAAGTGATGATTAGTACAGAATGCTCTATTGCCGGGAATATGAATTAACGGCTTATGGAGCTTCCTGTACTAATTAATATTTAATTAATAAAACACATTTTCGTTGAAATAAATACAGTTTCTTTGTTCATAATTTAATTCTAACGAATCCATCATTGTGCAATTAAATATACTGTCAAAAAATAAATATATATATAATATACATTATTTATATATATATTTATTTTAACAGTATATTTAATTGCAAAATGATGGAATCGTTTACATTTAATTATTGAACAATAAAGGGACTTTATTAGAAAGAAAATGTGTTTTATTAATTCAATAGATTAACCATGAGAGACATCGGCTATAGTGCAGAGGATCGCAAACCCCGGTAATAGCAATTCATGTAAACTGTGTTCCCTGCTTTCCCAGATGCATCCAGAGGTGTTTGCATCACTTTCTTAACATTTTATTTGTTATTTTTTAGTTGAACCAGATTTCCAAGTAAATGACCGTATGTTTTGAGCCGCATGTCTATTTTTTCCCACGGCCGGAGTTTCAACCCGCACATTTACAGCCGCATAAAAATACAGCCGCACAGTTACAACGTCTGAACCGAGCCTAAATGAAGCGAATTGTTTCATTAGCTCGGAAATCGTTTTATCAGCTGGTTGCATTTGAAGTCTGTACTGCTCCGACCGGGGGCCTGGAAAAGCTGTCCCAGTCCGGGGAGAAGCTGCACAGAGCGCCATGGACGTCAAAAGCAGCAGGCTGTCAATAGCAACAGTGGCCATTGTTCACACAATGTATTGAACAACGGCTGTTGTTTTACACTCAATACAACAGCCATTGTTTTTGAGTGCCAAACAACGGCCGTTGTTCATACGTTATGTGAACATAGCCTAAGCCATCATTTACAGTGGATTTCACACAGTGGATTTAATGCCATGTTAACTTCATTTATTTCAATTGATTTACACAACATAAAATCATACAGACCCTGACTTAGGGTCCCTTTACACACACACACACACAGATTATCTGACAGATTTTTGCAGCCAAACCGGAATGGATTTAATAAGAAGAGAAATCTCAGTCTTTCGTATGACCTGTTTTCTGTTTATAGTCTGTTCTGGCTTGGCTGCCAAAATCTGTCAGATATCTGTCCGATAATCTTTGTGTGTAAAGGGACCTTAAAACTTCCCTTGTATTAAGTCTTGTTAACCAGAAGGATCAAATAACTTATTTCTCAATGCAAATGCAAATAAATGTATATGAATTTAGACATGTTATTTTCTGGATTTATTTTATATTCTTTTTTCTCACTGTTAAAATTAATTTACCCTTAAAATGATAGACTGTTCATGTCTTTTTCAGTGGGGAAACTTACAAAATCAGTAAGGGATCAAATAATTATTTCCTTCATGTAAAGGTACAAAGGGGCACATTCAATTATGAAAAGGTACACATTAAGCTGTGGGTACTCATCAGACAATGTCATATAAGGTATGACAAGATGTTTGAAGAGGACCTGTCACCACCCCTAGAGTGATATGAACCTTATGATGTGACCATCAGTCAGACAGTGTTTTTTAACTGTGAAATAAATGCCACAATCTAGAAAATGTTTAGAATCTGATCTCCACAATGACTTCAGGATTTTTCTTTTTTAAAAGGGAAATGGAACATCACATCTGGAGTTGTCTCAGTTTCTTGAATGGGGGAAGTCTGGAACCGCAGTCCTTAGTATGGCTTCCAGTTTTACACAGAGTAACATTAGCTGAAACTGTCAAGCATCAGACAAAGTGCTCCATCTGTAAACAGTGTCCAATAAAGGGATTTAGGTTTGTATATGTGTGATCATGAAATGCCCCAGGTATAGAGGACTGCATATTAATTATTAGGGTGTGTTTACACTGTTAGGCTATGTTCACACAACGTATGTTTTCGTTAAAAGTACGCCTGTTGTTGCAATCTGCAAACAACGGCCATTCTTTGTACAAGAACATACGTTGCCTTGCTTTTTATGGGTCCCCGGCCAGAGCGTATAGACATAGTATACGCTCCGGCCGGGATCCCTCCTGGCGCCGCAAAGAACTGACATGTCAGTTATCAGTGAATAGTGGCCGCAGTGAATAGCGGCCACTTTTCAGTGCACACTATTCCACGCTAGTCCAGTGCACACTATTGAGCAAGCAGCTGCAGCTGCACGCTCGATAGTGTGCAGTGGAGAGTTCTGATGCGGGCACGCATGGATGCATCAGAACTGTGCAGCAGCAAAGATCATCCAAGCCGATGCTGTAGTACCGGCAGGGATGATCTTTTCAGAGACCGGCCGTTCCGTGACCTGGCTTGGTTACGGAACGGCTGGTCTCTCATGTTGTGTGAACATAACCTTAGGGTGTGTTTACACTGTCTGATTTGTAATTGTTGAAGTCAAAACCAGGAACATGTTATAAATGGAGGACAGGTTATAAAGGAGAGACTCAGATTTCTTAGATTTAAATGCATTCCTGGCTTTGTTTTTATTAATTGTAATTAAAAACCTAAACATGTGGACATACCATTAGGCAAGGTTTACACGTTGGCAATCATGAATGTGGCCAATAGAGATGTTATGCTTCGTACATTGCTTTGCTTATGTCGAATGGCCCACACCATACCTCTATTTCTTCACCAATAGCCATGCGATGTTGCCCATAATCCATTTCTAGGTTTTGACCGCATTCCAATATTGTATGGATTAGCAGAGTCACAGAATGTTACAGCTTTCATTACTTATTTTATATCAAACCTCATGGTGCTTGTTCTGGTAAAAAGTCGTTTGTGGATTGGTATATGTGGGCGGGGCCTCCCAGCCTACGTGCCACATTGCTTCGCCCCTAGCGACACTTAGCCCCACCCCCATCCGTGACGTCATTGACACATAGGTCCCGCCCCCTCATCGGCCATTGGTGTAGGACAAATCTAGGGGGGTGGGGCCTAGAGCTTTAGGCTGGCCCTTCCAATGACTACTGAGGGGGCGTGGGCCTATGTAGCGATGACGGCGCTGATGGGGGCAGGGCTAAGTGGTGCTAGGGGCAGAGCGATGTACCAATTCACAGGTGATAAAAACGACTTTTTACCAGAACAAGCACCATGAGGTGTGATATAAAATAAGTAATGAAAGCTGTAACATTTACCCTTTACACCTGTGGAGAGCAGTCAAAATGCAAATAGGGGGTGACAGTGTCACTTTAAAGGAAATCTGTCACCAGGTTCATTCCGCCTTAAATGCGAACAGCATGGATAGATAGCTGCCAATCAGAAGCCGGTGGGCGGAGTTTTCTGCTTGTCAGGAATATTGAGGACTCCTGTGCTTATGCACATAATGGAGAGGACTACTTATTGTCCATGTTATTAAGAAAGATATCTCTGGATCAGCTGCACAGAACACTGTTAGTAATACAGTGGTACCTTGGTTCTTGAACTGCTCGGTTCTCAAACTGCTTGGAACTCAAACTATTTTCAAGAAAAGTTTGCTTTGGTCCTCAAACTTTGCTCGGTTCTCAAACACTTTTCGGGCCCCCAGTCTTGAAGTACTGGGTATCTGAAGGTTTTTTGCGAGCGTCGATGGAGGGTTGAACCTGGTGAGTTTAGCATTGGTGAGGCTTCACATACAGTACGGTACTATATAAGACTGCTGGAGTGCATATACAGTACAGTAGTAGTACAGTCAGTGCACCACCATCTCCCATCCTGTACTGTATAAGACTGCTTTAGTGTATATACAGTAAAGGATGAGTGAGGAGTTAGTGACTACTGTTTTTGTTGAATGTTTCTTGTGTATAATGTCCTGTACAGTATAGTGCTGTTCTGTTCTGTACTGTAGAGATGACACTGGGCACTATACAATGTAATATATGGGTACTGTAGGTAATTATTGGTGGGTGCTGGAACCAATTATACACACTTACATTATTTCCTATGGGAAGACACTGCTCGGTTTCTCAAACTGCTCGGTTCTCAAACTACCTTCTGGAACCTATTAAGTTCGAGAACCAAGGTACCACTGTACATCATTCTGTTCAGCTTCTCTATGACTAGTTTATGCTACCCTTAGATAGGACAGCATAAACCTGCTGACAGAGTCTCTTTAAGTAATTCTCTAGTTACCACAGTCCACTTTTCCTTCACTGACCTGTAAAGAAAGTAGTCCCTCACACACAGCTGCAGAGATCTAAACAATACTCAGTGCTATGGTATCTAATCATCATGATAGTTTCTTCTCCACTGCCCCACCAATTTATATTTCTTTATTATTTGTGCTTCATATACTTCATTTTTACACTTCTATAGGCCTGTGTACAGTGTCGGACTGGGGTACCTTGGCCCACCAGGGAAATTGATTCTTGGGCCCACCCAACATATAAAGACATAATCAGCGCCAAACCTTTCACGTTAGTACAGCGACTTTGCATAGAGCTGTGTATGTGAGCAGCAATCCTAGTGCACTGCCAGTCACTTATACAGTTGTTACTGATTGATGCAGTTGTTGTAAAACTGCACCATTTAGGTAGAAACTTAAAGAGAACCTGTCACCTCCGGTGCCGGGTCAGAGCCCGGCCGACCCCCGCTAGAGCCCCTTAAAGTCACCTCATTCCCGAAGTCCCGCTTCTTCAGCCGGTGCGGGGACGGAGATATCACCGTGGGAAGCCTGGTGAGCGTGGCTGAGATGAGTCCGACGCTCATAGAGAATGAATGGAGCCGTCATTCTCATCTCAGCAGCGCGCGCTCCGGGCTTTCCACAGTGATATCTCCGTCCCCGCACCGGCTGAAGAAGCGGGACTTCGGGAATGAGGTGACTTTAAGGGGCTCTAGCGGGGGTCGGCCGGGCTCTGACCCGGCACGGGAGGTGACAGGTTCTCTTTAATATTGCTGCAAAAACACATGAAAAATGTCATGTGTGAACACAGACTTAGAAACATAAACGATGAAGGAGAAAATGTCCATCTAGTCTATTCTTATATTACAATCTCCAGCAGAGGAGACCAATAATGGTTTATTCTAGCCTCACCACAAGGTGTTGGGCTAGAATAAGACTTTTAAGGACCTTCATGAAGGCATATCAGTGGTCATTAAAGCGTTAAAGGGGTACTCAGGTAAATAATAATTTTTTTCAAATCTGTCAGAAGTTACAGATCAGTAAATTACTTTGTCTTCCAGTACTTATCAGCTGCTGTATGTCCTGCAGGAAGTGGTGTATTCTCTCCAGTCTGACACAGTGCTCTCTGCTGCCACCTCTGTCCATGTCAGGAACTGTCCAGAGCAGCAGCAAATCCCCATAGAAAACCTCTCCTGCTCTGGACAGTTCCTGACATGGACAGAGGTGGCAGCAGAGAGCACTGTGTCAGACTGGAGAGAATACACCACTTCCTGCAAGACATACAGCAGCTGATAAGTATTGGAAGACTGTAGATTTTTAATTAGAAGTAATTTACGAATTCCTATAACTTCCTCACACCAGTTAATTTGAAAAAAAAATTTCACCAGAATACCTCTTTTACCAGAATATCCCAGCCGGATCTCTGTTGAATTGTAATTCAGGCACACCCGTGTGCACCCGCATCTGAATTCCCAGATGCACACAATGGAGCGTGCAGCCGGAGCACTATATTATGAGGGGGGGCATTATACTACCTGTGTCTGGAGGGGGGGCAGTCAGATGAGGGGGGCATTATACTACCTGTGTCTGGAGGGGGTGCAGTCAGATGAGGGGGCATTATACTACCTGTGTCTGGAGGGGGGGCAGTCAGATGAGGGGGCATTATACTACCTGTGTCTGGAGGGGGTGCAGTCAGATGAGGGGGCATTATAGTACCTGTGTCTGGAGGGGGGTGCAGTCAGATGAGGGGGGCATTATATTACCTGTGTCTGGAGGGGGGGCAGTCAGATGAGGGGGGCATTATACTACCTGTGTCTGGAGGGGGTGCAGTCAGATGAGGGGGCATTATAGTACCTGTGTCTGGAGGGGGTGCAGTCAGATGAGGGGGGCATTATATTACCTGTGTCTGGAGGGGGGGCAGTCAGATGAGGGGGGCATTATACTACCTGTGTCTGGAGGGGGTGCAGTCAGATGAGGGGGGCATTATACTACCAGTGTCTGGAGGGGGTGCAGTCAGATGAGGGGGGCATTATACTACCCGTGTCTGGAGGGGGTGCAGTCAGATGGGGGGGGCATTATACTACCCGTGTCTGGAGGGGGTGCAGTCAGATGAGGGGGGCATTATACTACCTGTGTCTGGAGGGGGTGCAGTCAGATGAGGGGGCATTATACTACCTGTGTCTGGAGGGGGTGCAGTCAGATGAGGGGGCATTATACTACCTGTGTCTGGAGGGGGTGCAGTCAGATGAGGGGGCATTATACTACCTGTGTCTGGAGGGGGTGCAGTCAGATGAGGGGGCATTATACTGACCTGTGTCTGGAGGGGGTGCAGTCAGATGAGGGGGCATTATACTAACTGTGTCTGATGCTGCTGCTTATATATTTATTTTTTGAGTCGGTACAATAATTGAGAAGAAGTTTGCACTCTGGAGGTCCCAGTTGTGCAGGAGATCTGTGAGGCTTAGGCGCTGATCAGCTGATTCAGGATTCTCACATCAAAGATGATAGGAGTTGTAGTAGAAGTAACCGTAAGACTTTAATCAATGGATGACATTTTTTGTAGAAAACCCTCAATAGATCTGACAAAGAGGGTTCCCCTCAAAACGCCTCATCCATTGATGAAAGTCTTACTGTTATGTCTACTACTACTCCTATCATCCTACCATCACTCCTATAATACTGAATCAGCCGATCAGCCCCTAAGCCTCAGGGATCTCCTGCACAACTGGACCCCCAGGGTGCAAACTTTTTATCATCACATACAAATATATACACACAAAATGACATACTGCAGACATACACAAATATGCACACAAAATGACATACTGCAGACATACACAAATATGCACAACACACCTTACATATATACCTACATCTAAGCATACTAACACACACACAGACACATGACAGACACACAAACATATATACACAGATACAAAAGCATGCAGATTATATATATACAGTAAAATATCTATAGTACTACATTACATAATATACACTATATACATGATAGATGCACACACACACACACAACTGCAGTCACGCTATCAGCACTTCACTGAAATGGAGTCACACTATCAGCACTAGGAATTGCAGTGCTCCTATATACCATGTTTTACGGTAATAGCCAGGACTAGTTAGTTCCAGGCTCCAGAATGTGCCAGGAAGATCATAGGGTGACACCTACATGTGAGACTAACTAAAGAATGTCAACTCTTAACCCCTTCAGGTCCATTCACCCACTGTTAACCCCTCAGATCCACAACTGTTCAATTACCCCACTGTTAACCTCTTCACATCCACTACAATCTAATTCATCCACTGCTAACCCCTTTAGATCCACAACACTTCAATTCATCCACTGTTAACCCCTTTAGATCCACAACACTTCAATTCATCCACTTTTAACCCCTACACATCCACCACAGTTTAATTCATATACTGTTTAACCCCTTCAGCTCCAGGAATATTTTATTTTTTTCTAACTATATGTAATTTTTAACACCTGAAAACCAGGCTCATTTTAATTTATTTCTCTTATTTGTCTTAGACATAGAGGAACCATTATTACTGTACGGATTCGGAGTAATGTGATGGTAAAGTGTCTATTTGGGGTTATATGTCGCACATTTTGAAGTCCAATAAAATCACAAAATCAAATTGTTATCCAATCTCGCTACCATATCCTAGAAGAGCGCTTACTCTCGTACAGGTTCTGTGATTTTCAGACATTTTTACTGTAGGGATTCGGAGTAATGTGATGGTAAAGTGTCTATTTGGGGCTATATGTCCCACTATTTGAAGTCCAATAAAATCACGAAATCAAATTGTTATCCAATCTCACTACCATATCCTAGAAGAGCGCTTACTCTGTTACAGGTTCTGTGATTTTCAGACATTTTTACTGTACGGATTCGGAGTAATGTAATGGTAAAGTGTCTATTTGGGGTTATATGTCGCACATTTTAAAGTAAAAAAAAAAATCACGAAATCAAATTGTTATCCAATTTCGCTACCATATGCTAGAAGAGCGCTTACTCTCGTACAGGTTCTGTGATTTTCAGACATTTTTACTGTACGAATTCAGAGTAATGTGATGGTAAAGTGTCTATTTGGGGCTATATGCCCCACTATTTGAAGTCTAATAAATCACGAAATCAAATTTTTATCCAATTTCGCTACCATATCCTAGAAGAGCGCTTACTCTCGTACAGTTTTCTGTGATTTTCAGACATTTTTACTGTACAGATTCGGAGTAATGTGATGGTAAAGTGTCTATTTGGGGCTATATGCCCCACTATTTGAAGTCTAATAAAATCACGAAATCAAATTGTTATCCAATTTCGCTACCATATCCTAGAAGAGCGCTTACTCTCGTACAGTTTCTGTGATTTTCAGACATTTTTACTGTACAGATTCGGAGTAATGTGATGGTAAAGTGTCTATTTGGGGCTATATGCCCCACTATTTGAAGTCTAATAAAATCACGAAATCAAATTGTTATCCAATTTCGCTACCATATTCTAGAAAAAACGCTTACTCTCGTACAGGTTCTGTGATTTTTCAGACATTTTTACTGTACGAATTCATAGTAATGTGATGGTAAAGTGTCTATTTGGGGCTATATGCCCCACTATTTGAAGTCTAATAAAATCACGAAATCAAATTGTTATCCAATTTCGCTACCATATGCTAGAAGAGCGCTTACTCTCGTACAGGTTCTGTGATTTTCAGACATTTTTACTGTACAGATTCGGAGTAATGTGATGGTAAAGTGTCTATTTGGGGCTATATGCCCCACTATTTGAAGTCTAATAAAATCACGAAATCAAATTGTTATCCAATTTCGCTACCATATTCTAGAAGAGCGCTTACTCTCGTACAGGTTCTGTGATTTTTCAGACATTTTTACTGTACGGATTCGGAGTAATGTGATGGTAAAGTGTCTATTTGGGGCTATATGCCCCACTATTTGAAGTCCAATAAAATCACGAAATCAAATTGTTATCCAATCTCGTTACCATATCCTAGAAGAACGCTTACTCTGTTACAGGTTCTGTGATTTTCAGACATTTTTACTGTACGAATTCAGAGTAATGTGATGGTAAAGTGTCTATTTGGGGCTATATGTCCCACTATTTGAAGTCCAATAAAATCACGAAAGCAAATTGTTATCCAATCTCACTACCATATCCTAGAAGAGCGCTTACTCTCGTACAGTTTCTGTGATTTTCAGACATTTTTACTGTAGGCATTCGGAGTAATGTGATGGTAAAGTGTCTATTTGGGGCTATATGTTGCACATTTTGAAGTCCAATAAAATCTTGAAATCAAATTGTTATCCAATCTCGCTACGATATCCTAGAAGAGCGCTTACTCTCGTACAGGTACTGTGATTTTCAGACATGTTTACTGTACAGATTCGGAGTAATGTGATGGTAAATTGTGTATTTGGGGCTATATGCCCCACTATTTGAAGTCCAATAAAATCACAAAATCAAATTGTTTTCCAAACTCGTTACCATGTCCTAGAAGAGCGCTTACTCTCGTACAGGTTTTATGATTTTCAGACATTTTTACTGTAGGGATTCGGAGTAATGTGATGGTAAAGTGCCTATTTGGGGCTATATGTCCCACTATTTGAAGTCCAATAAAATCACGAAACCAAATTGTTATCCAATCACTTTACCATATCCTAGAAGAGCGCTTACTCTCGTACAGATTCTGTGATTTTCAGACATTTTTACTCTACGGATTCGGAGTAATGTGATGGTAAAGTGTGTATTTGGGGCTATATGTCGCACATTTTGAAGTCCAATAAAATCATGAAATCAAATTGTTATCCAATCTCGCTACCATATCCTAGAAGAGCGCTTACTCTCTTACAGGTTCTGTGATTTTCAGACATTTTTACTGTACGGATTCGAAGTAATGTGATGGTAAAATGCCTATTTGGGGCTATATGTCCCACTATTTGAATTCCAATAAAATCACGAAATCAAATTGTTATCCAATTTCGCTACCATATCCTAGAAGAGCGCTTACTCTCATACAGGTTCTGTGATTTTCAGACATTTTTACTGTACGGATTCGGAGTAATGTGATGGTAAAGTGTGTATTTGGGGCTATATGTCGCACATTTTGAAGTCCAATAAAATCATGAAATCAAATTGTTATCCAATCTCGCTACCATATCCTAGAAGAGCGCTTACTCTCTTACAGGTTCTGTGATTTTCAGACATTTTTACTGTACGGATTCGAAGTAATGTGATGGTAAAATGCCTATTTGGGGCTATATGTCCCACTATTTGAAGTCCAATAAAATCACGAAATCAAATTGTTATTCAATCACACTACCATATCCTAGAAGAGCGCTTACTCTCATACAGGTTCTGTGATTTTTAGACATTTTTACTGTATGGATTCGGAGTAATGTGATGGTAAAGTGTCTATTTGGGGCTATATGTCGCACACTTTGAAGTCCAATAAAATCACGAAATCAAATTGTTATCCAATCACTTTACCATATCCTAGAAGAGCGCTTACTCTCGTACAGGTACTGTGATTTTCAGACATTTTTACTGTAGGGATTTGGAGTAATGTGATGGTAAAGTGTCTATTTGGGGCTATACACCTGATAATTTGAAGTCCAATAAAATTACGAAATCAAATAGTTCTCCATCTTGTTCTTGTTGTTGGACGCTTTTGGTAGACTACTTCCAATCCCAGGAGGGACCAGCTTCATGGCAGATGGAGGATAACCATTAAGAAACTTTTTTCAGGACTGTTCTTCTATTCTAGTTTAATAAGTCTATGTTCCTTGTAGGTTTAGGTTAGGGACTCGCAAGAGAATGAGGACCCTTGATGTGGCTTGCGAGCTTACGATATTTCTTGCCTATTTTTTTCTTCTAGTTTTCAACGGTAAAAGATATCTACTAATACCTCATTGAAGATTGGACATCGAGCCATCAAGGAGCCCCACTAGACTAAAGCTGCTTTCACATGCAGCAGATTTTAGGCAGATTTTCTACAGCAGATTGTCTGTTGCCAAACCAAAGTCAACCTGAAGTTTCAAATCTTCTGTAGAAAATCTGCATCAAATCCGCAGTGTGTGAAAGCACCCTTACTATTCTGCAAGTCTTCCCAAGTGCATTATAGGGCCATGCAGCTGCCACTGACTGACAGCTACTTACCGCCCTAGCGGTCTTGTTTCTGCTACCTAATAAAGAGTGCTGAGGGGCCTGTGTGAGCTGCTGGTGCCTGCTGATGCCCCTCCCCCGTGCCGACCTCTATGCTTTTATAGAAGAAGTCTGGCTAAAACATTTTTGTATTGTTATTGTATTGTCACCCAAAAGTTATACAAATCCCCAATATACACCTATTACGGGAAATGCTTAGGAAGCGCTTTTTTCTCTGCACTTACTACTGCATCAAGACTTCACTTCCTGAATAACATGATGATGTCACTTCCGTGATAACATGGTGATGTCACTTCCTGGATAACATGGTGATGTCACTTCCTGGATAACATGGTTATGTCACGACCCGATTCCCAGAGCTGTGTGGGCTGTGGCTGCCGGAGAGGATGATGGCAGGGGGACACTGAGGGATACAGGGCACTGGAGGAACACTGAGCATCCCTCTGCCATCATCCTCTCCAGCAGCCACAGCCCACACAGCTCTGGGAGTCGGGTCGTGACATAACCATGTTATCCAGGAAGTGACATAACCATGTTATCCAGGAAGTGACATCACCATATTATCCAGGAAGTGACATCACCATGTTATCCAGGAAGTGAAGTCTTGATGCAGTTGTAAGTGCAAAGAAAAAAGCGCTTCCTAAGCATTTCCCGTAATAGGTGTATATTGGGGATTTGTATTTGGGTGACAATACAATAACAATACAAAAATGTTTTAGCCAGACTTCTTCTATAAAAGCATAGAAGTTGGCACAGGGGACGGGCATCAGCAGGCACCAGCAGCTCACACAGGCCCCTCAGCACTCTTTATTAGGTGGCAGAAACAAGACCGCTAGGGCCGTAAGTAGCTGTCAGTCAGTGGCAGCTGCATGGCCCTATAATGCACTTGGGAAGACTTGCAGAATAGTAAGGGTGCTTTCACACACTGCGGATTTGATGCAGATTTTCTACAGCAGATTTGAAACTTCAGGTTGACTTTGGTTTGGCAACAGACAATCTGCTGTAGAAAATCTGCCTAAAATCTGCTGCATGTGAAAGCAGCTTTAGTCTAGTGGGGCTCCTTGATGGCTCGATGTCCAATCTTCAATGAGGTATTAGTAGATATCTTTTACCGTTGAAAACTAGAAGAAAAAAATAGGCAAGAAATATCGTAAGCTCGCAAGCCACATCAAGGGTCCTCATTCTCTTGCGAGTCCCTAACCTAAACTTAAAAGGAACATAGACTTATTAAACTAGAATAGAAGAACAGTCCTGAAAAAAAGTCTCTTAATGGTTATCCTCCATCAGCCATGAAGCTGGTCCCTCCTGGGATTGGAAGTAGTCTACCAAGAGCACTCCAACAACAAGAACAAGATGGAGAACTATTTGATTTCGTAATTTTATTGGACTTCAAATTATCAGGTGTATAGCCCCAAATAGACACTTTACCATCACATTACTCCAAATCCCTACAGTAAAAATGTCTGAAAATCACAGAAACTGTACAAGAGTAAGCGCTCTTCTAGGATATGGTAGCGAGATTGGATAACAATTTGATTTCGTGATTTTATTGGACTTCAAAGTGTGCGCAATATAGCCCCAAATAGACACTTTACCATCACATTACTCCAAATCCCTACAGTAAAAATGTCTGAAAATCACAGAACCTGTACGAGAGTTAGCGCTCTTCTAGGATATGGTAAAGTGATTGGATAACAATTTGATTTCGTGATTTTATTGGACTTCAAAGTGTGCGCAATATAGCCCCAAATAGACACTTTACCATCACATTACTCCAAATCCCTACAGTAAAAATGTCTGAAAATCACAGAACCTGTACGAGAGTAAGCGCTCTTCTAGGATATGGTAAAGTGATTGGATAACAATTTGATTTCGTGATTTTATTGGACTTAAAAGTGTGGGACATATAGCCCTAAATAGACATTTTACCATCACATTACTCCAAATCCCTACAGTAAAAATGTCTGAAAATCACAGAACCTGTAACAGAGTAAGCGCTCTTCTAGGATATGGTAACAAGATTGGACAACAATTTGATTTCGTAATTTTATTGGACTTCAAAATGTGCGACATATAGCCCCAAATAGACACTTTACCATCACATTACTCCGAATCCCTACAGTAAAAATGTCTGAAAATCACAGAACCTGTATGAGAGTAAGCGCTCTTCTAGGATATGGCAACGAGTTTGGAAAACAATTTGATTTTGTGATTTTATTGGACTTCAAATAGTGGGACATATAGCCCCAAATAGACACTTTACCATCTTATTACTCCGAATCCGTACAGTAAAAATGTCTGAAAATCACAAAAACTGTACGAGAGTAAGCGCTCTTCTAGGATATGGTAGCGAAATTGGATAACAATTTGATTTCGTGATTTTATTGGACTTCAAATAGTGGGGCATATAGCCCCAAATAGACACTTTACCATCACATTACTCCGAATCCGTACAGTAAAAATGTCTGAAAAATCACAGAACCTGTACGAGAGTAAGCGCTCTTCTAGAATATGGTAGCAAGATTGGATAACAATTTGATTTCGTGATTTTTTTTTACTTTAAAATGTGCGACATATAACCCCAAATAGACACTTTACCATCACATTACTCCGAATCCGTACAGTAAAAATGTCTGAAAATCACAGAACCTGTAAGAGAGTAAGCGCTCTTCTAGGATATGGTAGTGAGATTGGATAACAATTTGCTTTCGTGATTTTATTGGACTTCAATAGTGGGACATATAGCCCCAAATAGACACTTTACCATCACATTACTCTGAATTCGTACAGTAAAAATGTTTGAAAATCACAGAATCTGTACGAGAGTAAGCGCTCTTCTAGCATATGGTAGCGAAATTGGATAACAATTTGATTTCGTGATTTTATTGGACTTCAAAATGTGCGACATATAGCCCCAAATAGACACTTTACCATCACATTACTCCGAATCCGTACAGTAAAAATGTCTGAAAATCACAGAAACTGTACGAGAGTAAGCGCTCTTCTAGGATATGGTAGCGAAATTGGATAACAATTTGATTTCGTGATTTATTAGACTTCAAATAGTGGGGCATATAGCCCCAAATAGACACTTTACCATCACATTACTCCGAATCCGTACAGTAAAAATGTCTGAAAATCACAGAACCTGTACGAGAGTAAGCGCTCTTCTAGCATATGGTAGCGAAATTGGATAACAATTTGATTTCGTGATTTTATTAGACTTCAAAATGTGCGACATATAGCCCCAAATAGACACTTTACCATCACATTACTCCGAATCCGTACAGTAAAACAGTCTGAAAATCACAGAACCTGTACGAGAGTAAGCGCTCTTCTAGCATATGGTAGCGAAATTGGATAACAATTTGATTTCGTGATTTTATTAGACTTCAAAATGTGCGACATATAGCCCAAATAGACACTTTACCATCACATTACTCCGAATCCGTACAGTAAAACAGTCTGAAAATCACAGAACCTGTACAAGAGTAAGCGCTCTTCCAGGATATGGTAACGAGTTTTGAAAACAATTTGATTTTGTGATTTTATTGGACTTCAAATAGTGGGACATATAGCCCCAAATAGACACTTTACCATCACATTACTCCGAATCCCTACAGTAAAAATGTCTGAAAATCACAGAACCTGTATGAGAGTAAGCGCTCTTCTAGGATATGGCAACGAGTTTGGAAAACAATTTGATTTTGTGATTTTATTGGACTTCAAATAGTGGGACATATAGCCCCAAATAGACACTTTACCATCTTATTACTCCGAATCCGTACAGTAAAAATGTCTGAAAATCACAGAAACTGTACGAGAGTAAGCGCTCTCTAGGATATGGTAGCGAAATTGGATAACAATTTGATTTCGTGATTTTATTGGACTTCAAATAGTGGGGCATATAGCCCCAAATAGACACTTTACCATCACATTACTCCGAATCCGTACAGTAAAAATGTCTGAAAAATCACAGAACCTGTACGAGAGTAAGCGCTCTTCTAGAATATGGTAGCAAGATTGGATAACAATTTGATTTCGTGATTTTTTTTTACTTTAAAATGTGCGACATATAGCCCAATTAGACACTTTACCATCACATTACTCTGAATCCCTACAGTAAAAATGTCTGAAAATCACAGAACCTGTACGAGAGTAAGCGCTCTTCTAGCATATGGTAGCGAAATTGGATAACAATTTGATTTCGTGATTTTATTGGACTTCAAAATGTGCGACATATAACCCCAAATAGAAACTTTACCATCACATTACTCCAAATCCCTACTGTAAAAATGTCTGAAAATCACAGAACCTGTACGAGAGTAAGCGCTCTTCTAGGATATGGTACGAGTTTGGAAAACAATTTGATTTTGTGATTTTATTGGACTTCAAATAGTGGGACATATAGCCCCAAATAGACACTTTACCATCTTATTACTCCGAATCCGTACAGTAAAAATGTCTGAAAATCACAGAAACTGTACGAGAGTAAGAGCTCTTCTAGGATATGGTAGCGAAATTGGATAACAATTTGATTTCGTGATATTATTGGACTTCAAATAGTGGGACATATAGCCCCAAATAGACACTTTACCATCACATTACTCTGAATTCGTACAGTAAAAATGTCTGAAAATCACAGAATCTGTACGAGAGTAAGCGCTCTTCTAGCATATGGTAGCGAAATTGGATAACAATTTGATTTCGTTATTTTATTGGACTTCAAAATGTGCGACATATAGCCCCAAATAGACACTTTAACCATCACATTACTCCGAATCCGTACAGTAAAAATGTCTGAAAATCACAGAAACTGTACGAGAGTAAGCGCTCTTCTAGGATATGGTAGCGAAATTGGATAACAATTTGATTTCGTGATTTTATTAGACTTCAAATAGTGGGACATATAGCCCCAAATAGACATTTACCATCACATTACTCCGAATCCGTACAGTAAAAATGTCTGAAAATCACAGAACCTGTACGAGAGTAAGCACTCTTCTAGGATATGGTAGCGAAATTGGATAACAATTTGATTTCGTGATTTTATTAGACTTCAAAATGTGCGACATATAGCCCCAAATAGACACTTTACCATCACATTACTCCGAATCCCTACAGTAAAAATGTCTGAAAATCACAGAACCTGTATGAGAGTAAGCGCTCTTCTAGGATATGGTAGCGAGATTGGGATAACAATTTGATTTCGTGATTTTATTGGACTTCAAATAGTGGGACATATAGCCCAAATAGACACTTTACCATCACATTACTCTGAATCCCTACAGTAAAAATGTCTGAAAATCACAGAACCTGTACGAGAGTAAGCGCTCTTCTAGCATATGGTAGCGAAATTGGATAACAATTTGATTTCGTGATTTTATTGGACTTCAAAATGTGCGACATATAACCCCAAATAGAAACTTTACCATCACATTACTCCAAATCCCTACTGTAAAAATGTCTGAAAATCACAGAACCTGTACGAGAGTAAGCGCTCTTCTAGGATATGGTAACGAGTTTGGAAAACAATTTGATTTTGTGATTTTATTGGACTTCAAATAGTGGGACATATAGCCCCAAATAGACACTTTACCATCTTATTACTCCGAATCCGTACAGTAAAAATGTCTGAAAATCACAGAAACTGTACGAGAGTAAGCGCTCTTTTAGGATATGGTAACGAGTTTGGATAACAATTTGATTTCGTGATATTATTGGACTTCAAATAGTGGGACATATAGCCCCAAATAGACACTTTACCATCACATTACTCTGAATTCGTACAGTAAAAATGTCTGAAAATCACAGAATCTGTACGAGAGTAAGCACTCTTCTAGCATATGGTAGCGAAATTGGATAACAATTTGATTTCGTTATTTTATTGGACTTCAAAATGTGCGACATATAGCCCCAAATAGACACTTTACCATCACATTACTCCGAATCCGTACAGTAAAAATGTCTGAAAATCACAGAAACTGTACGAGAGTAAGCGCTCTTCTAGGATATGGTAGCGAAATTGGATAACAATTTGATTTCGTGATTTTATTAGACTTCAAATAGTGGGACATATAGCCCCAAATAGACATTTTACCATCACATTACTCCGAATCCGTACAGTAAAAATGTCTGAAAATCACAGAACCTGTACGAGAGTAAGCGCTCTTCTAGGATATGGTAGCAAAATTGGATAACAATTTGATTTCGTGATTTTATTAGACTTCAAAATGTGCGACATATAGCCCCAAATAGACACTTTACCATCACATTACTCCGAATCCCTACAGTAAAAATGTCTGAAAATCACAGAACCTGTATGAGAGTAAGCGCTCTTCTAGAATATGGTAGCGAGATTGGATAACAATTTGATTTCGTGATTTTTTTTTACTTTAAAATGTGCGACATATAACCCCAAAATAGACACTTTACCATCACATTACTCCGAATCCGTACAGTAAAAATGTCTGAAAATCACAGTACCTGTACGAGAGTAAGCGCTCTTCTAGGATATGGTAGTGAGATTGGATAACAATTTGATTTTGTGATTTTATTGGACTTCAAATAGTGGGACATATAGCCCCAAATAGACACTTTACCATCACATTACTCCGAATCCCTACAGTAAAAATGGTTCCTCTATGTCTAAGACAAATAAGAGAAATAAATTAAAATGAGCCTGGTTTTCAGGTGTTAAAAATTACATATAGTTAGAAAAAAAAAAAATATTCCTGGAGCTGAAGGGGTTAACAGTATATGAATTAAACTGTGGTGGATGTGTAGGGGTTAAAAGTGGATGAATTGAAGTGTGTGGATCTAAAGGGGTTAACAGTGGATGAATTAGATTGTAGTGGATGTGAAGAGGTTACAGTGGGGTAATTGAACAGTTGTGGATCTGAGGGGTTAACAGTGGGTGAATGGACCTGAAGGGGTTAACAGTTGGCATTCTTTAGTTAGTCTCACATGTAGGTGTCACCCTATGATCTTCCTGGCACATTCTGGAGCCTGGAACTAACTAGTCCTGGCTATTACCGTAAAACATGGTATATAGGAGCACTGCAATTCCTAGTGCTGATAGTGTGACTCCATTTCAGTGAAGTGCTGATAGCGTGACTGCAGTCACACACACACACACACACACACACACACACACACACGACACACCGCATAAACACATGACACAGATGTACAAACACACACAGATTACAAAGACAGACAAATATACAGTTAACAAACTCACATGTTCAGCAGGGCAGGAAGCTCCATTGAGTCTCCATCTTTCCCTTCTCTTCTCCCAGCCAGGCCCGGCAGCCGGCAGCCTCTCCCCATCTCCTGTGCACCGACTGCACACATAGCAACAGGAGAGTCACGTGACTGCAGAGGAGAGGGGGATGGAGGACCCTGCTGCTGCTGCTCTCTGCATCTTCCTCATGACAGGTAGGAAGAGAGCAGGGCCGAGGCTGGGAGCGGGGACACACCGAGTGCAGGGGGAGGGCCCATGATTAGTTTACCTTAAGAACGGGCCCTGATGCCGCCTGTTCTTTTCAGCAGTGTGGGAACAAGCAGGGCCCCCCTTGCGCTCCCTATCAAATGGTAGGCCCCTCTCTGGCTCAGGGACAGGGCCCAGCAAGGAGAAAGGAGGGGGGAGGAGGTGGGGCCCACCGGGGAATCCCCCGGCTCCCCGGTGGCCCAGTCCGAGCCTGCCTGTGTATGTAAAAGAAAAAATAGTGCAACACATAGATTCTTTCTCAGTCTGAGAGATATAAATAGTTTTCTGTCTTTACATATACAGACTTATGGAAGCACATAAAGAAAGCATATGATATATACGGTAATATACAAAGGTATCAGTGCACATGGCTTATTACCAGAAATTGAGGGTCCACCCCTGGAGGCTGCAGAAGGTGGACCCAGAAACCAGCAGGTCAAGGAATAGCAGGGGCACTGCCCTTGACATCAATGTATCTCATAACCGAAACAGATTTTTCAAGTAATACCTATAGTGATGAAGTATTTATTTTCATACATACTGTTGAAATACATGCAATATTAGGCTGGGTTCACACACAGTATATTTCAGTCAGTATTGTGCTCCTCATATTGCAACCTCAACCAGGAGTGGATTGAAAACACAGAAAGGCTCTGTTCACACAATGTTGTAATTGAGTGGATGGCCGCCATATAACGGTAAATAACTGCATTATTTCAATGCAACAGCCGTTGTTTTAAAATAACAGCAAATATTTGTCATTAATTGGCGGCCATCCACTCAATTTCACCATTGTGTCAACGTGTCAACAGAGCCTTTCTGTGTTTTCAATCCACTTCTGGTTGAGGTTGCAATATGAGGACCACAATACTGACTGAAATATACTGTGTGTGAACCCAGCCTTATTCATGAAAATACCCCCTTTAATTTAGTTACTTTGGTTTTACAGATATCGCAGTTTAAAACAGTTTGGTGTGGATATATGCCAGTCCTGCTTCTTAACTGGACAAGCAGGGAAAGGAAACAAGCTCCATTATCCCATCATGGAATATTACACCCCGGTAAATAAGTTATTTATTTTCTTAAATGTTTGCTTGGTATGAGTGTAAACAAAAGAAAAAGGAACTAAATTCCATGTAGCAAAGAGACAAATAAATACAACAACCCATCACAGATGTGGGAGCAGAAAGGAGGAATCAGTGAATCAAAAGTGTTTCACTGAGCTGTAGAATTGCATTAACAGCTAGGTGTATTCAAATGCATAATGGGGTTAGGGAGAACAGTGGCGTAGCTACCAGGATCGCAGCGGTCACTCCTGCGACCCGGCCCGCCATGAGGGGGGGCCCACGAGGGCCCCCCTTGCCACTGCACTGCTCCCCCATTAATCACTCTTGTGACCACAAGCCTTGTTTTGCTTGCGGTCACAAGAGCAAGCTTGTCCGGTCTGATGCATGGCTGCCAGGGGTGTCCTATCCCCAGCAGTGAACTCAGTGAACTCCCTGTGCCGCCTGGGGCCCTGATTTCCGGCACAGGAAGCGCACGTCAGAGACGCTTCCTGTGCCGGAAGTCCTAGCCCTGGCGCATAGGGAGTTCACTGATGCGCGCGCTGCCGGGGATAGGAACGGGACACCCCTGCCAGCTGCGCATCAGCCAGGGTCCCGGACGAGCCTGAAGAAGGAGAAGATCGCCGGGGGAGCGAGTTGTGAGTGAGTTTGTGTGTTGTTTTATTTTAATTCTGCTTGGGGAAGAGGGGGACATCTATAAGGAATGGGGGAAGAGGGGGCATCTATAAGGGATGGGGGAAGGGGGGGGGCATCTATAAGGGATGGGGGTAAGGGGGGGGCCATCTATAAGGGATGGGGAAGAGGGGGGCATCTATAAGGAATGGGGGAAGGGGGGTGGGGCATCTATAAGGGATGGGGAAGAGGGGGGCATATATAGGGATGGGGGAAGAGGGGGCATCTATAAGGGATGGGGGAAGGGGCCATCTATAAGGGATGGGGGAAGGGGGGCCATCTATAAGGGATGGGGGAAGAGGGGGGGCATCTATAAGGGATGGGGGAAGGGGGGTGGGCATCTATAAAGGGATGGGGGTAGGGGGGGCCATACATATGGGATGGGGAAGAGGGGGGCATCTATAAGGGATGGGGGAGAGGGGGGGCATCTATAGGGGGGGGGAAGAGAGGGGACCATCTATAAGGATAGAGGAGAGGGGACATCTATAAAGGAGCGGGGAAAGAGGGGGCCACCTATAAGGGATGGGGAAGAGAGGGGGGCATCTATAAGGGATGGGGAAAGAGGGGGCCATCTATAAGGGATGGGGGGAAGAGGGGGGCATCTATAAGGGATGGGGAAGAGGGGGCATCTATAAGGGATGGGGAAGAGGGGGCCACCTATAAGGGATGGGGGGAGAGGGGGGCATCTATAAGGGATGGGGGGAGAGGGGGCCATCTATAAGGGATGGGGGGAGAAGTGGCCACCTATAAGGGAAGGGGGGAGAGGGGGCCGCCTATAAGGGATGGGGGGAGAGGGGGCTGCCTATAAGGGATGGGGGAAGAGGCGGCCACCTATAAGGGATGGGGGAGAGGGGCCCCCTATAAGGGATGGGGGAGAGAGGGGGCCACCTATAAGTGATGGGGGGAGAGGGGGCCATCTATAATGGGGGGAGAGAGGGGCCATCTATAAGGGAGGGGGGGGAGAAGAGGGGGACATTTATAAGGGAGGGGGGGAGAAGAGGGGGACATCTATAAGGGAGGGGGGAGAAGGGGGCCATCTATAAGGGGGCTGGCAACATGCAGTGGGGGCCATCTATATATACTATAAGGGGGGTCACATAGTGTCAGGGCTACCCACTAAATGAAGGGTGTAAAGGGGCCAATACGGATGTGCAATGTGTATAGAGATGAGAATGTGCCAGAGTGAGGAGCCTAATATGTTTCTCTGGCAGATTCTGTGGATCTGTGGCTCGGAGAAGTTCTCATAACGGCCCAGGGCAGATGGAGAAGAAGAAATTGAAAAGGGAAGAACTCTGATCAGAGAAGATGTCCCCTGTGAGTCACCTGATATAACTGCTATCTATGCAATTTATATGGTGTATACAACCTTGTGGAGCTGCGTCCACCTCTATATGACTGTATGAGGTGATAGTGATCTGTGTACAGTGGACTTATTCAGTAGCAGTGGTGGTGTTAGTCAGTATGTGGTGGTATAAGTCAGTATGTGGTGGTATTAGTCGGTATGTGGCAGTGTTAGTCAGTATGTGGTGGTATTAGTCAGTATGTGGTGGTAATATTTGTTACTTGTTATCTGGTACTGTGTTTATTGGTCTTAGTATACTGGATTTGGTCAGTAACAATGTGGTGGTGATGGTAGTGGTTGTGGTGTGGCGGTAATATTTCCCCCTTGTATACTGGTATTATTGGCAATATTGGTCTCCGTATACAGGATTTGGTCAGTAACAGTATGGCGGTAATATGAATGGTGATAATATTTTTTCTTCTATATGCTGGTGTTATTGGTAATATCTGTCTTGCGGTACATATCTATCTATATACACACGTACACCTGCCAGTAGCATCACTTGGTCGTGAAAGGGGGGGGGGGCAAGTTGACCTCTTGCACCAGGGCCCAGGAGACATTAGCTACGCCCCTGAGGGAGAATGTGAAACTTGATGGTAGTGCAGAGGGTGCTGTTTATTACCTTTTCATCACTCTTCCTCATAAAGTACAGTCACTTATATGAGGGTTAAGCTTCTTCCTGTTTGTTGAGGTTTTATACGAGAGAGAATACACATAAACACTTTTACTGACTAACAGATCAGTATTAGGCATAAGACCACTTGGAAGAGACCCTGAAGGACTCCCATTAGTTTATGGGCATCACCATAGGATAGACAAAAATAGTACTATACGTTATATTGAAAGTTATAGATGGTGGAACAAACTTACAGCAGATGAGGTAGGTAGATCTGCAATAACCGAAAGAAAATACTAAACAATGGGTGAGTCTGTACAGTATACATCAATATACAGCTTAGTTACAACAAAACAAATAAAAGCTTATTGTCAATATCCAAACCAATATATGTATATATTTGACAAATACCTCTCCGTTTTTTATCAAAATAACCAAACCTTATTGTCTCATCACTCCTGTCCCTAAGATTTGTCCCTAATCTTGACTACAGATGTAGCCCCCTTCTCTAGGTCCCTTTACCGTAGGACTGCCCCAAAAAGTAGAACAATCCTCCGTCTCGAACCTAACCTAGTCTCCTGTCACTCCTACGTCTCCCTGTGACATTGAGTGATCAGACAATAAGTTCTTCACTGTATATAACAGACTTGACTCTATCACAAGGACTCTACCACTTCAGCATCATGTGGGTATTGGAAAGTCACAAAAACTAACTTTAAAAAGTTTCTGAAAAGGAAAAGTTTAGATGTGAGCAAATCTTATCTCATGGCAAAAGCAAAAATAAAAGTTGATTGACACATAAACCAAAAATAGCATAACAGGTAAATGCAATAAAATCTCAACAATGTGACCTACTATGTAAACACTAGATTCACTTATAACCAGATAGTGAATTCACACTCTTCAGTAAGGGATTCTCAAAATTTCCACTTTTTTTTTTTTTTAGTCTTTTTACTTCATTTTGTACCTAGGAAACGTCTTTATGATTAGATC
The DNA here is from genome assembly GCF_027789765.1 of Dendropsophus ebraccatus. Classification (NCBI taxonomy): domain Eukaryota; kingdom Metazoa; phylum Chordata; class Amphibia; order Anura; family Hylidae; genus Dendropsophus; species Dendropsophus ebraccatus. The sequence goes on along the minus strand of NW_027210329.1, from coordinate 8,743 downwards.
ACACAGGTCTAATGACTGGTCACATCTCTTCCTATAAATAATCATATACTGATATACATACACCAGTTATATGAAGTAACTGGGCGCTTATTACTGATATAATATTTGGATCCTACTGAATTGTCTCTTGTTTCACTGAGATCATCACATATTACAAATAAAATAACCACCATAGAAATAAAAGCAAAGTATATACCATACATCGTCTAAGGATTCAAACTTTTTTTATGAGAATAATATATATCATATGATCCTTTTTGTAATAGTAGCATTGGTATGGATCCTTTATCCTTAAACCCATCTTTTGACTGACAGGCCTCTCTACAGACACTTGGACTCTTGGCCTCAGTTATATAGCTTCTTTTAAGGCCACTCGTATAACCTCAGACATTGGCTTTGTTCTCTCCCATAGCTTTGCTGACTTGTAAAGAAGACACCAGTACAGACAAGGACATACCTATATGGACCACCTGTGGCAGGTGGATGACGTCCACTTACATTCCCTAAAACAGGCAGGAAGATGACAGACTATGCAGACAGGCACTTACGGTGTTACTTATGTAGGTTATGACAGGTGTAGATAATACAGCCGTACACAACCCTCTCTGCTATATTTGTTGTCCCCTGGGCCCCCAATGCGAGGATACTACACCACATTACACATGGCTTCCTTCTGCTGGTTTTGTCAGATAACTTACAGTGAGATACAAGGCGGTTGGCAAACACAGTGCGTTACTTACTGTCCGCATTCCATCTTTACCCTGTACCTCCTCTCCATCCGCTGATCTCACAGCTTGTTGCTGATTGTCTCTGGAAAAGACTTAAAAACAAACAGATCCACATCTCCCCTCCACCTGTACACTATGTACGGTTACCTCAGGAAGAGACCGAAAACATCTCCCCATTCCCTTGTACGCTTTGTACAGTTACCTGGGAAGAGCACAGAAACCGCAGCATCGGCAGCTTCGTCCATCATCCATCACCCTTTTGGCTTCAGGTTTGTCTGCGTGAACTTTGCGTCAGCCGCTCTATGGCAGCTTTTCTTCTTTGAACAGTTTTTTTCTTTTTTTTTTTTTTTTTTTTTTTACAAGTGTTTTTGGTAAGCCCAGGGATCAAACAAATCTCTCACTTGCCAATTAACCCATAATAGTGGGCTTCATATAGACCTCTGCACAGTTACCTTCAACCATCCTACATGTCTCAGTGATTGTCCTCACCTCCAGCTTATGGCAGGAGCGGTTTCTGCAGTGGAACGTCACGCTGCATGGCGGTCACCATATATCCTTGCGTCTGGTGTCATCCATCTTTAAAAAGTCTGAGATAATCTACAATGAAAACTTTTAAACTTTCATTAATATTTGGGCTTTCAATTACATTTCATCTTTCACAATTTAAAATATCAAACACATTAAGTAATAAAACCATCCTTATTCAAAAATAAAAAGTTGGTACAGTGTTTAAAAAGAAATTTAAAACATCAAAATTGGCTACTCCATCAAAATGGGCTACTCCCATTTCCATTCACCTCTATCCCCTCCCCCATTTGAATCTACATCAAGAGGCAACAGAGATGCTGGATTCAATGCACTTAGTACAAGATATATATATATTGGGCATAAGGAGTGCAGACTGGAGCCATGGATATGGGTTTGGCTTTACTAGGGATAAAACTATATATATATATATATATATATATATATATATATATATAATATATATACATGAGTTTGCTATAATCATCACAAAACTGTTAACCCTAAAAATAACAAATATAAATAATAAAAAAAATAATAAAACATATTACACTCGGCTAGTCCATTTAACCTTCTTTTGCTATAAATGAAATAAAAGACACCTTAAAGATGAAATGTAAACATACTGTATATAGAATAATTCTTTTTATCAGAGTTCTTTTTGTCAGAACCTTCAGCTTAATTTGTACCATTATTAGCTGAAATGAATCCATTCCTTCAATACGCTGCTCTTATCAGTAAGCAGAATGCTCTGTACCTCGCTTCTAACCTTGAGCAGTGAGCAGTAAAATCATAGATTACAAGAGTTAAAACTTCTTGGAAGTTCTTTTTTTTTTTTTCAAACATCCTTGAAGTTACAGAAGATATCAGATGTGCTCTTATACACCAGACTGTAACCTTGGACAGTGACACACATACTTAAAACTTAGTAGAAAAAAAAACAATTTGTGTAGAACTTATAAGGATAGATGTGTACATATATATACAGTAAAACCTTGGTTTCCGAACACCTCGGAGTTCGAACAATTTGGTTTTCGACCTAAATTTCCCCCTGAAGTTTTGCTCGGTATCCGAACAAAACCAGGGGGATACTGTCAGCTGAACTGATGTTCAGCTGACAGTTAGAGGTGTTCGGAACACTGAGAGGCAGGAGCGGGCGGCTATTTAAACTTGCCGCCGTGCTCCTGCTCCAATCAGCTGCGGGGGACACCCTGTAAAGAAGTGGGGAATCCCATCATAATGATGGGATTCCCCACTTCTTTACAGGGTGTCCCCGGCAGCTGAGAGGAGCAGGAGCACGGCGGCAAGTTTAAATAGCCGCCCGCTCCTGCCTCTCACTGCGGGGACAGGCTGTAAAGAAGCCGTCTCCCAGCGCTGTCCTCCTGTCTCTCCCCACCAGCCCTCCGCCCCCCCGCCAGCCCGGAGCGCTGTACACCCCTATAGACTGCGGCTCGCCCGCAGCCCCGCTCACCAGCTTCTTGCTCCCGCTGCTCCCCGCCGCCTCTGCAGACTCTCTCTTACCCTGCAGAGGCGGCGGGGAGCATTATGATGGGATTCCCCACTTCTTTACAGGGTGTCCCCCGCAGCTGATTGGAGCAGGAGCACGGCGGCAAGTTTAAATAGCCGCCGCTCCCGCCTCTTACTGTTGCGGGGGATGTGGAGTGTTTTTGCACTCTGTGGGCCGGGTGCTCTGCACCTGACCCACGGAGTGTAAAAACCAATTAATCACATTTACATTGTTCCCTATGGGAACTTACAGCTCGGTTTTCGAACTGCTCGGTTTTCGGAACAGCCTTCCAGAACCAATTATGTTCGAAAACCGAGGTACCACTGTATTTATATATATATATATATATATATATATATATATATAGATAAAGACTTGTTAAATAAAGTTACCTAGAAATATATATATTACAGTAGTAAACTACTTCTTAATAAGTGCACAAACTTCTGCGTTTGATCTTTACCAATTATCACTTTCTCTTGACATATCTAATAAAACGTGCTTTTCTCTCTGACTCCTCCTGACACTTACGTACAACACTAATAGGTCTACTAGACCCGGCTCTTTCAAACAGTCTCTATACTTTTCCTTTCAACAAACCTTTGTCTAACTTTCTTCACCATCAGGTAATAACATTCATTAATAAATGTGCAAAACAGTTGTTAGACTCTATCGGAGAGTCCTGTGCCCGCCCCCTCCGCCCCCTATCAACGTCCATTATTTTGAGGCTAAAATAACAGACGTTATTTAGCAGCCTGGCCTCCCCTTGTGACTGGTGTTTGCACATTATTTTAGTTTGGGGTTACTAATTGAACTTTGGGTGTGTCTTAATTGAAAAGTCCATTGAATTTAATAGTAAAGACGGAGAAAGAACGGTGGAAAAAGGAAAACTGTGTGTGAACTACTAATAAAAAAACGTCCGCTCTTTGCAAAAGACGTCCGAAAATAATGATCATGTTCATTATTTTGACGGCCGCGGCAAAAACGTCCGTTATTCAATACACTGTGTGCATTAGACGTTCGTCTTCCCATTGACTTCAATGCATTGCTATTGTAGTCAGTTAAATCGCGGCAAAAATGGCCGTTATTTTAAATATGTAAATCGGCCGCTTTTTCTATTTTTGACTTTGTATGAACGTAGCCTTACTGTGTGGAAACATTTTAAGTTTAGTGTTTCCTGTGGAGATACATTAATATATATATATATATACACATACCATTTAACTCTTCATGTTCTTTTATAGATATTCACCAGGTACAGTGATTGAATTCAGTTTATGTATATTGTTTATTAGTTCCATAATTTGGTTTGCCTTTAGGCTGTGTTCCCCATGGCATTCATTTTACGTTAATGATGCATTTTTGCCACGATATTGCAGCAAAAATTGTGCTATTTTACTGCAATTGTGCAATTCACAGCAAAATAGAATCAAAATTGTGGTGGAAATGCATCATTAACACTAAATAAATGCCATGTTGGAACACAGCCATGCACAATCTTTTGTTCCCATCAACACCATTGGCATTACTGGTCTATCACATTCTCATTCTCTTTTGGCAAAAAAGAGAAATAAAAGCATGGACATTTAGGACATTTAGAGCAGTATTATTTTCTAGAATCCCCTCTTTCACCATTTGTGTATGTAATCAAAAGGAAACTAACAGCAGCTTTGAATACTTTAGCCTGCTGTTGTGTTCCTATAGGCCTGGGGATGCTGAGAAATAATTTTCTTTATGTTTTTTATCATTACCCTCAGCACAGCTTTTATTAAATCTTTATTCAGTATGCAAATTAGGCAGTTTAGTGCTCTGGGGACGGGAGACTACTATCAGCTGGCCCCTCTACATGAATAAAGAGGCGTCGCTCTCCAGTGGTGTTACCTGGCCTCTCATCACTGCAGAGTGCCAGAAGACTATTCAAGAGATGGATAGGGCGGAACAATGCACTAAGGGCAGTATTCCCACCTCCAGTGCACAAAAACAACTAATTTACTTATTGAATAGAGTGAAGATATACTGAAATGGCACTGAAGATAAAGGTGATAAAATTTACTTTATTCTTAGTGTCCCCGGCCCTATGGGAACATAACAGCATGTTAGAGTCTTCTAACTCACTGTTAGCTTCCCTTTAAAGTCACACTGTCACCCCCTTTTGAATTCTGACTTCTCTACACAGGTGTAAAGGGTAAATTTAGCAGTTTTCATACCTTACATTATATCATACGTCATGGTTCTTGTTCCAGTAAAAAGTGATCTTTTATCATCTGCTGATTGGGATACCTGGGCGGGCCACTTGGCCCTACCCCCTCAGTGACATCATCACCCCTTTATCCTGGCCCTTCCAATGGCCACAGAGGGGAGGGGTCTATGTGTCGACGTTACAGAGAGGCCAAGGTATCCCAATCCACGGATGATAAAAGATCACTTTTTACTGGAACAAGCACCATGACGTATGATATAAAATAAGGTATGAAAACTGCTAAATTTCTGTAAAAATATATAATTAATATTATCCGAACATATCAGGGAAAGGCAGCCATCTCGTTAAATAGATGCTGCTAATAATGATCATGATCTTTATTAGTGGCCATCTTTGTAACGGGATGTCCGTCCTTGGCCGATATGTTCCCAAAATGGGAACACAGCCTAATGGTCCATTTACACATAAAGATTATCTGACAGATCTGCCAAAGCCAGAAACAGACTATAAACAGAGATCAGGTCATAAGGGAAAGCCTGAGATTTCTCCTCTTTTCATATCCATTCCTGGATTTGGCTTCAAATCTTTGCAGATAATCTGTCAGGTAATCTATCTGTGTAAATGGGCCCTAAGGCTGATGTTACGCATGGTGGTAATGAGGTCCTACACACAGTGGCTGGTTGCAGTGATTAACACACATGTAAGAGCAGCCATAGGTTATCATAATATTGTTACTTGAAGTACAGGATTATCACAAGTATTCTACCGTGATGAGTAATTCGCACTGTTCATTGTATTACCGTATGTTCTAATTTATTTATTTTTTTAAGCTTATTTTGAAATTAGAACAGTATTATTAAATTAAAGTAATTATTATTATTTAATTATTATTAAATTGGGAATTATGTTATATAAAATTTACCTTGATCATCATACATAATGACCATTTTTTAGACAACATCAGGAGAGAAAATGAGAGATTTTTGCAACAACTCTGAAGAACAAATTTAGGACTCGTCATTATTTCAGCCGACATCCCCAGCGGGGTTATCTTCCTGTGCAGTCTGTACTTGATGTAGAAGTTACTGACACGTAAGTTGTCCTAAGGGTTCTTATAGGTAAGAACAGTGTAATGGTTACTGTTTTATTGGCCACTATTAAACGGCTATTCTGGACAAAATTCACTGTTGAGCTATCCACAGGATAGCTAATCAGTAACTTATTAGCAGGGTGACGATCTCTTTATTGAGTAGCAGTAGAGATGTGTAACTGCAGTTTAAGTCCTGTTAAAGTGAATAGAAGCTAGGCTGCAGTGGCACATCTTCACCACTACAAAATGAACAATTTGAGACAAAACTCCTTTAACTGTGTACGGCATTCTACTCATCAGTTACTGATGAACTATCCCGTGGATGCACTGGAAAATCAGTTTTTGGAGATCAAGCCTTTACCTGCTACGCATGTATCTATAACTCCTGCCAGGTAGGCAGTTTAGCAGCAGTTCTAATACAGTGGTGCCTTGGATTACGAGCATAATTCGTTCCGGGACCGTACTTGTAATCCAAATCCACTCTTAAACCAAAGCAAATTTTCCCATAAGAAATCATAGAAATGCAGACAATTGGTTTCACACCCCAAAATTAATGATTTATTATTCAGAATAACATGTAAAACAAATGAAAAAAACATCTAGAAACAGCTGAATATGTCATATTATAAGTTACTGTACAGTAATGGAGAGGATGGGAAACACAAGGGCGGACAGAGACTGCAGGGAGCATGAAGGAATGAGCAGGGCAGATGTGGGCACATACATGCAGCACTCTCTGTCCGGGGAGAGAGGGGTTACACCTATGAAGAGATTTATTCCACAGTCCTGTCCCCTGATGTAAGCCCTATCCTGAAGTGGATCTGCTATGATTTGGAAGGTGAGGGATGCAAAAAACACAGAAATGAGTATAGAAAAACAGGCTGCACCTCAATATATAATATGCAAAAGTATGGATAAGTTTATTTTACACAACCAAAGTATACAAACATTTTAAAAACACCTAAAAACAGAAACTGAATCAAGCAGAGAGCTAAATGAGGCTCAATGTGCAACCTCACACACCCCCCGAGCAAAAAAAGGGATAACATAACCCAGAGCTGTGTTATATAAATAAGATTGGTAACCCACAAACAAATAGAACAAAAAATATATGTGTATATATAAACCAATGAAATTATTGCAATCAATAATTTCTGTTCCTGCCACCCCCCTGAGCAGTTTTGTGATACCATATTTGTTCATACGTATGTTTTTTGTTTATTGACTTTCCGGTGTGATTGGCTTATTGCCTGCATTCATCCTCTTACTCAATTTATTGATCTCCAGTAGTATATTGATTGCAATAATTTCATTGGTTTATATATACACGTATATTTTTTTGTTCTATTTGTTTGTGGGTTACCAATCTTATTTATAAGACAGCTCTGGGTTATGTTATTCCTTTTTGCTCGGGAAGGGGGGGGGTGAGGTTGCACATGAGCCTCATTTAGCTCTGTGCTTGATTCAGTTTCTTGTTTAGGTGTTTTTAAATGTTTGTATCCTTTGGTTGTGTAAAATAAACTTAGCCATACTTTTGCATATTATATATTGAGGTGCAGCCTGTTTTTCTATACTCATTTCTGTGTTTTTTGCATCATGTCTTTTGGAGTTTAGTGGCTGGCACTCAGCTAGGATTACATTGGTGGTGCCCGCAAAGGAGGTTCTTGTTTTGGAAGGTGAGGGAAACTTCCTGGGTCAGAGTACAGTGCTGTAGACCCCGTTATGCAGACCATGCCCCTCTTCCACTCACACTTACACCCAGTACAGGGAGCTCTTAAACCAAAGCACAATTTTGAAAAACTGTGAGCTTTTAAACCAAAACTCTCTTAATCCACGTTACTCTTAAACCAAGGTACCGCTGTATATGTATTAGATATAGCTACTAATACTACTACTTATAGTTGTATCTCAGGGTAGGTAGCACCTAAACCTGCAGTCGGTGCCCTATTTCAAAGTGCAGTCCAGGCAGACATAGAGTGGCTTAAAGGGAATGTGTCATCACAAAATTTCTTCTTCCTTTTTTTATGTAAAACATATTTTAAATACATTTTTGGGGAGGATTTTTTTTAATAATTTTAAATTTTTCTCTATATTATATAATAATTCTGATATCTTGCAATTTTGATTCTCACTACTGGAGCTAAAGCAAAACTGAGACAAGAGCTGTTAAGAGGAGGCTGCTGTAATATTTCATAATCATTTTAAGTGGACAGAGTCTGTATTTTGTCGTCTATGTCCATGAGGCTTGCCGTAAAGAATGTCACTAAATGCTGTAAAAAACGGCTAAGGCCCCATAACAATGTACAAAAAAATATAATAAAAAAATTACAATCAGAAAATAGAATCATTAGAAAACAACTTTTAGAGCTTCACCTTCTCTAACTAAAAATGTATGTGATAAAGTGTTTTCTGTTTTCTTATAAATAAAATCTGTAAATAAAAGCTGTAGTCGGTACATTTTTCCTGAGTTGAACCGAAATTAGCTCCAACTCCACAGCCCTGATTAAACTGAGCCTTAATGTGACCAGATTTAACCAGAATGTTTAATGCTATATTGCAGGCCATTGTCTTCTCCAATGCTTCCCATGCTGATACACATTCAAGGATAGAACACTTTGCCAGCAGGTCTGTATAATAAGATTGTTACTCAACATTAGGCTGCTTATGATCCATACTGCTGTGTCATTTTTTCT
>NW_027210328.1:0-82593 GCF_027789765.1 Dendropsophus ebraccatus | reverse complement strand
ATCTGGCTAGTCCTGTGTTTTGAGACTCTTCAGTGAGCTCCACAGGCCTCTTCTTTTCATATTCATGTTTCCCAGTGGGCAATTGCACCTAGGACTTCACTGCTGAGCCTTTCACTTAGCAGCCGGCAGTTGTTTGTCATTTGGCTGGTCTCCCTGAGATCCGCGATCTGTTTCTCTTATGTCCTGCAGGAAGTGTGTTCTTTCTATTGTGGAAGCAGGAGTATTTTTCTATGGGGATTTGCTACTGCCGGGGCAGTTCCTGTCCCATACTTAGATGTCCGAGAGCACAGACTTGAAAGAAGACACAGATTTCCTGACGAACATCCAGCTACTGAGAAGGAAATTTTTAATAGTGAATTACAAATCTTTGGCACTTTCTTGCTTCAGCTATTTTAAAGAATTTTTTGCTGAATTAGCCCTTTAAAAACTCCTAACACTGTAAATTTCATCGGCTTGTTTTTTAAGAGAGACTATGAGATACTTACTTCCCATCCTCCGAATCCTCCTCTGTGTCTCCTCACGCTCCTGTTAGTTGATAATAGAGAGATAGTGAAAACCCACACATTAAGACATCATTTTCTGGCATAACGACATAATGATATTTAAGACATCTTCACGATGATCAGAAGTCTATAGGGGAAGATGCAGTTAAAATAAATAAAAAATTGATTCTATGTCTAACTAGAGCGCCCCCTATCCTGTCCCTCCCCACACTTCCTCTCTCTATAAACAGGATGGTTAAAAATAAACATGTATTCACAATACTATAGGTTTGAGCCCTCACCAGGGATGTCCGCAGCCGCGTCATCTTCCTTGTCTTCGTCAGTCTCACTGTATATAGATCAGAAACCAGCTCGTGTGTTAAATCTGCCCCTAGTTTAGGGGATAGTAATATAAAGATGTGAGTTTTGGCGGGGAACCAGATATAATGGACTCATATTGTGATAATCATGTAGATGGATGATTATATCTCTGCTGCTTCTTCATACTTACACGATGGTCGCCATGCTCGGGACCCACTGTAGAGCCGGGTAACTTTGGCGTCTCTGTAACAAGAACATCGGTTGGTTAGGATGATTTGTTACTTGGTCCCATTTGAACTTTCAGAAAAATGTTATTATTGCGGCCTCCAGATTATAGACATGAATTCCATCACTGATATGTATTTTCACTCCTTGTCGTCACTCTGCCAGATTTCCCTTAAGGGTGTGCACATTGAGGAATAGGCCAGGAATTTGAGCGGTATCCGTTCTTAAGGTGCGTTTCACACTACAGAATCCGTGCGGATAATCTCCAGGTTGATTCCCGCCGCTCAAGCCTCTGCTCGCACCCGTGTGCCTCACCTGTCCCATAGGACTCCATTCTATGGTCGGTGCAAATTCCGGCATCTGCCCAAAGAATTGACATGTCAATTCTTTGGCGGATGTCAGAATCCCCCCGACATTAGAATGGAGTCAATGGAACAGGAGTAGATCGAGCAGTGGAAATCCGTGGCGATGTTATCTGTGCGGATTCCATAATGTGAACACACCCTACATTTCCGCTTGAAATTCTTCCTAATAAAATATGAATAGAGCAATGTTCTATTGTGTTCATCGGGATTTTCGCTCTGTTGTTCACACAGCAGAATTTTTAAGCAGAATTTTCTGCCGCGGATCCACCTTCAGGCAAAGAATTGACATAGCAATTTTTTAAGCCGATTCCACCAGGAGAATCCTATAGAAGTCAATGGGGTTTTGAATTCTTCTGGAATTCCACTTGAATTCTGCTCAAATTCTGCTCCTATTCTGCCAGAGCTGAATAGATGAATTTCAAGCAGACAATTTTCCTCTTCAATCCTCGCTAGTAACCCGCCTCGGATTAGGCCACTCGCGTTGGAACGCATCTCCACACGTGCCATAGACTCTGTTCTGTGGTCGGTCAGATTCCGCCATCCACCCGAAGAATTGACAAGTCAATTCTTTGGGTGGACGGCGGAATCCGCCCGACCATAGAATGGAGTCTATGGCACAGGCAGAGATGTTGTGAGCGGGGCGAAAACTATTGTAAAAATGATTTATTGATTTTTTTGCTGTTTTAATGTAGTGTTATTACCTGAAAATCCACGGGGCGTTCCATCACGCCATCTTCCACCTATTACATAATAATAAAAAAAATAATTGCATATTATAAAGAGGATATTAGTCTGTCCTCCAAGTGCTGCATGTTGGGGAGGTTTTATAGAAAACATGTACTTGGAAATCCACTGGCCCAGATTTATTAGACCAAAAAAGGCACAAAATCTTGGTCAAACTATGTATAAAGTACAATATGTGAGTTCACCTTAAAAAAAAGTCTTCTTACTTTTTTATATTAAACCAATGGACATTTTTTATTTAGTGCCATCACCTAAAATCAACGGTCTCCCAGCCGCGCATCGCTACGGTGGAATAGCGGTGCGGCCGCGGGCGACGATGATTTGAGAAGACTATACATTACCTGGTCAGGACTTCTCCGCTCCTCTTCTCCCCGAGTCCTGCGCGCTCTAGCTTCAGAATGGCCTGTCAGCTGTGAGAGCGCTCAGCAATCAATCACAGGCCGGGACCGCCGAGTGGCCTGTCAGCTGATAGACCATTCGAAGCTAGAGCGCGCAGGACCCGGGGAGAAAGACGGAGCGAGAAGTCCTACCAGGTATGTATGGTGCAAGGGCTGCAAGGACATCGGTAACCATGTCCCTGCAGCCCTCGCTCAACGATCATCGTGCTGTGAATAGGCCCAGTAAAACGCGCTCATTTACATCGTTGATCGTGCCCTGCTCGGCCCTTGGAATAGGGCCCTTAGTTCAGGCAAAGCACCATGTTATACGGCCTGATTGACAATGTAAATGAGCACCAATCTGCTAGATTTACTGAGCCTATTACACAGCTCGATAATCGTGCAGCAAGGGCTGTGTATAATATATATATATATATATATATATATATGTTATATTGTTAGCGATGTCCGTGCAGCCTTGCCTTTAGTGTCAAATAATATGTAAAGTATATACATACCTGCCACGTTCTCCAATGCTTCTACCCAGTCCCGGTATCTTATGGTGCGTTTACACAGGCAATTTATCTGACAGATTTTGGAAGCCAAAGCCAGGAATGGATTTGAAAAGAGGAGAAATCTGTCTTTCCTTTATGACCCGTTCCCTGTTTATGGTCTGTTTCTGGCTTTGGCTTCCAAAATCTGTCAGATAAATCTGCCTGTGTAAACGCATCATTACTGGCTGCTGCTAACAGGATGATACCGAAGAGCAGGCAGAAGCACCTGGGAGTGTGGCAGGTATGTATATACTTTATTATATATAGTCATCAGCCGTCAGCCGCACATCACTATTACATGTAGAGATGTGCAGTCGGCGACTGATGATTTTAGATCAGGACCAAAGACACGATCGCTCTTTATTACACGGAGCAATAATCCACTGATGGTCCTGATCCGGCAGATTCCGCTCAGTGTATAAGAGCATCACCGATGTGTTTTTTGTCACTTTGGACCTTGGTGTGTGCTCTAGGTATGGCGTCTTTTCTTTACATATGTGTTGTGTGTTTTGTTAATTTTTTAGTTTTTTTTACTCTACAGTTCATGTGATTGAGGTTGGTTTCACACAAGACAGTTTTTTTGGAAATCTACCACTGTAAATTTTGAGCCAACGCCAGGAGTGGATCCGGCAGGTCGGAGACATATAAGCGCTTCCTTTATTGTACCCATTACTTAAATCCACTTCTGGTGTTGGATCAAAACTGCAATGGCAGCTTTCCAAAGAAAACTGCCATGTGTAAACCCAGCCTCAAAGAGAAACCAATGAATCACATGCTCTGCTATGGGGAAAAACACCACAAAATCAGACACATAGAAAAACACTTTATTCAAACAAAATTCTGCAAGGTGTAACCGTATGGGTTTATTTCAGAATATTAAAGTGTCTTATTCATGTGATAGGAAGGAATGTAGTGTTTTCATGTCTTATTTGTATCTATCTATCTTCTATCTATCCATCTATCTATCTATCTTAGCTGGCTGTGTAAGTGGGATTGGTTTGTATTTAGCTAAGTGCATGGGAATAGGTAGATGTCAACATTGGAGGACACAGTTGTTGTTATTGCCAAAATGCATGTAGCTGTAATTGTACAACCACATTTTGCTTGGTAAACATGTACAGGGCCTGGGAAACTCCATTCATGGTCATCAGTGGTCTACATAGACATTTCTGGAAGCACATCACCCCCCACCCAAATTACTATAAAGATCGGGGGTATGTAGCTTCTAGTCAGCCTCAGCTGGGACCATGGATGGAAGGTGCCCAGCACCCTGTCATCGCGCGAAATTGGTGTATATTAGTCCATAATATACAATGGGGCTCCCCGTTTCATTGTGGAAGGAACAACCATGCATCTGTACCATCTGTAACTGCAGCTAAGTATTGTTTTCTGTAATAAATCTCTTCTTTTTTTCTATAAATCTGTGTGGTTATAGCCTTCTGCGACTATTATCAAAAGCACCGGTTACACAAGGTTTGCTAGAGCAATGCAAGTAACATTAAAAAGGGAAAAAAAAATCAAATCAACTGGTGCCAGAAAATGCCAGAGATTTGTAATCTATGAAAAAATCTCAAGTCTGCCATTACTTATCAGCTGCTGTATGTCCTGCATGATGTGGTGTATTCTTTCCAGTCTGGAGAGCAGGAGAGGGTTTTCTATGGGGATTTGCTGCTGCTCTGGACAGTTCCTGACATGGACAGAGGTGGCAGCAGAGGGCACTGTGTCAGACTGGAAAGAATACACACTTCCTGCAGGACATACAGCAGCTGATAAATACTGGAAGAGTTGAGATTTTTAAGTAAATTACAAATCTCTGGCACTCTGTAGCACCTGTTGATTTGAAAGATTAAATGCTGATTATCATAGGTTTGTTTTTTAATACGTGATCCCCTGCGACATGTCTGTGACTGATTATATTACTATAATATACTGTATGTTACTGTGAGTACTTACTCCAAATCCTCCAGACGCTCATCGATGTCGTCGCTGCTGTTGGTGATAGAATAGAGAAGATGGTGAGAACCAAACACACATTAGAGCATCAGTTTTCTGCAGAATTTCACCAATAAGAAAAGAATAGTTCAGTAAACATTTTTTTTTCTTTCAAACCATCTGGTGCCAGAAAAGTGCCAGAGATTTGTAATTTACTTCCATTAAAAAATCCCAAGTCCTCCATTACTTCTCAGCTGCTGAATGTCCTGCAGGATGTGGTATTCTTTCCAGTCTGGACAGCAGGAGAGGTTTTATTTGGGATTTGTTATTGCTCTGGGCAGTTCCTGTCGCAGACAGAGGTGGGAGCAGGGAGCAACTGTGGCAGACTGTAAAGAATACACCACTTCCGGCAGGACATACAGCAGCTGATAAGTATTTGTAGATTTTTTTTTTAATAGAAGTAAATTACAAATCTCTGCACTTTCTTTCTGGCAACAGTTGATTTGAAAGAATTTTTTTGCTGAATTACCCCTTTAAAAAATAAAAATAAAAATCTCCTTACACTATTTTTAAGACGAGACTTAGATACTTACTCCCAATCGTCCGAATCCTCCGCGATGTCGTCGATGACGCTCCTGTTAGTGATAGAATAGAGAAGATAGTGAAAACCAGACACACATTAGAGACATCCTGGCAATGATTGGTGTCTATAGGGGAGGAATTATAGGGTCACACAAGTTTTACATTTTTAGTTTTACATTTAAATAAAATGCAACAAATTTTGCGAGAAAAAATTACAACTAATGTAAAATTAAAGGGGTAGTTTAGCAAAAAAGTTTTTCTTTCAAACCAGCTGGTGCCAGAAAGTGCCAGAGATTTGTAATTTACTTCCATTAAAGAATCTCAAGCCCTCCATTACTTCTCAGCTGCTGTATGTCCTGCAGGAAGTTGTATTCTTTCTATTCTGGAAAGCAGGAGAGGTTTTATATGGGGATTTGCTACCGCTCTGGGCAGTTCCTTTCCCAGACTTAGATGTCAGAAAGCAACAGGCTGGAAAGAATACACCATTTCCTGCAGAACCTACAGCTGCTGAGAAGTACTGGAAATGTTTTTTAACAGAAGTGGAATTACAAATCTTTGGCACTTTCTGGCTCCAGCTGATTTGAAAGAATTTTTTGCTGAATTACCCCTTTAAAAAAACTCCTAACACTGTAATTTTCATAGGCTTGTCGTTTAAGACGAGACTATGAGATACTTACTCCCAATCCTCTGTGTCCTCCTCGGTGTCGTCCTCGCTCCTGTTAGTGATAGAACAGAGAGATATAGTGAAAACAGACACACATTAGAGACAACAGTTTTCTAGCAGAACGTCATTAAAGGGGTACTCCGGCCCGGGTATTTTTCAGATACGGCCGGGAGGGGGTGGTTATGGATGGCGGAGGTCACTTACCTCCCCGATTCCAGCGCCAGGTCCCGATCGCGCCGTCCTATACACTCGTTCCGCGGCCGCTCAATGGTGTGAGCTGCCACATGAGACGTGACGTCTCCAAGCAGCTTACCCATTCAGCGGCCGAGGCGGAACTCCGCTACAGACGATGATGGGTAAGCTGATTGGAGACGTCACGTCTCATGTGGCAGCTCACACCATGGAGTGGCTGCGGAATAAGTGTACAGGGCGGCGCGATCCGGGACCTGGCGCTGGAATCGGGAGGTAAGTGACCTCCGCCATCCATAACCACCCCTCCCCGGCCTGAATCTGAAAAATACCCCCGCGCCGGAGTACCCCTTTAATAAAAGACAATAATGATATTTACAGACATCTTCACGATGATCGGAGTCTATAGGGGAAGATGCAGTAAAATAAATAGAAAATATGATTCTTTGAGCCCTCACCAGGGGATGTCCACTGCCTCGTCCTCTTCTTCGTCAGTCTCCCTGTATATAGATCAGAAACCAAATCGTGTGTTAAATCTGCCCCATAGTTTTGGGGATATGTGAATATACATATGTGAGTATTTGGTGGGGAACACAGATATAAATGGACTCATATTGTGATATCATGTAGATGGATGATTATATCTCTGCTGCTTCTTCATACTTACACGATGGTCTCCAGGCTCGGGACCCACTGTAGAAGCGGGTACTTGTCGTCTCTGTAACAGAGAACATCGGGTTGGTTAGGATGATTGTTACTTGGTCCCATTTGAAACTTTCAGAAAATGTTATTTATTGTGACCTCTCAATAAGAACATGAAATCCATCAGGATATTTACTAACCCCTTGTCATCACTGCCAGTTTTCCCCTTAAGGGGATCTGCACATTGAGGAATAGGCCAGGAATTTGAAGCAGATGCGCCCGTGTGCCTCTCCACCTGTCCCATAGACTCCATCTATAATCGGGCGGATTCCGACATCTGCCCAAAGAATTGACATGTCAATTCTTAATGCGGATGGCGGAATCCCCAGACCATAGTATGGATTCAATGGAACAGGAGGAGATGCGAGCAGTGTATTCCATGGCAGGTTATCCGTACAGATTCCATAATGTGAACACACCCTAAATTTCCGCTTGAAATTCTTTCCATAAAATATGAATAGAGCAATGTTCTATTGTGTTCAACGGGATTTTCCGCTCTGTTATTCACACAGCAGAATTTTCAATCAGAATTTTCTGCCACGGATCCGACAAAGAATTGACATGTCAATTTTTTGGGCCGATTCCTCCAGGGGAATCCTATAGAATTCAATGGGGTTTGAATTCTGCTTGAATTCTGTTCCTATTCTGCCAGAGGTGAATAGATGAATTTTAAGCAGAAAACTTTCCTCTTCAATTACTTACTAGTAACCCGCTTCGGATTACGCCACAGCCGCTGGAACACATCTCCACCCGTGCCATAGACTCCGTTCTATGGTCGGTCAGATTCCGCCATCCGCTCGAAGAATTGACAAGTCAATTGTTCGTGTGGACTGCGGAATCCACCCGACCATAGAATGGAGTCTATGGCACGGGCAGAGATGTAAACAAGCTGGGGAGAAAACTATTGTAAAAATTATTTATTTGATTTTTTTCTGCTGTTTTAATGAAGTGTAATTACCTGAAAATCCACGGGGCGTCCATCACGGCCATTTTCCACCTATTACATAATAATAAAAAAAATTATTGCACGGGATATTAGTCTGTCCTCCAGTGCTGCATGTTGGGGGAGGTTTTATAGAAACATGTACATTGGAAATCCACTGGCCCAGATTTATTAGACCAGATGATCTGACTATAAATGCGCTGTACTGGGTATTTGGGATGAGGTGTGAAAGTCACCACAATCAATGATTTTGTCTACTTGGTGTTTTTTGTCACTTTGGGACCTTGGTGTGTGCTCTAGGTATGGCGTCTATTCTTTACATATGTGTTTGTGTGTTTTGTTAAGGTTTTAGTTTTTTACTTTACAGTTCATGTGATTGAGGTTGAGGCTCCAATCTGGATCCAGGATCGGTGGTTTAGAAGGCTACTTGCTCTTATTAATAGTCTGATATGGGGGAGGAGAAAAGTGGGGATTAAATATCAGCTATTGGTACAGAGAGAGGGGGAAGGTGGGCTGAGCATGCCAGACTTTCGGCTATATTTTCTAGCAATGAAGTTACAGGACTTGATGCGGGGCGTCCTCTCCCCTACAGTCAGATATATCCTCCAAGAAGCTGTCCCAAATGGAAATATCTTGGAAAGTTTAGAAGGAGAGCAGTTGAAGGGGATAATTTAGGTTTCTTTTCTTATGTTAATTGTACACTAGACCATGGAAAGTGGTCAAACGCCTATGTAAGATTAAAAACAGTTTAGAGTTTAGGCCAATCTGGGGAATACAAAATGTCACGAATTTACAAAGATAATAGATTGACAATTTTGGATTAACAAAGGAGTTAGGCACTTAAGTCACATAACTCATCGAGGCACTTTGATTGGCTTTTCAGCAATGCAGGCGAGATATGGAGTGCACGATGGACACACATTCTGGGATTTTCAGATAAAAAGCGCCTTCGAAAGCACAAAGGATACTTCTATTTTTACAATTGAGTCACACGCACTTATAGACTTTTTGAGGGGACAAATATGAAACGTGTGGGGGGGGATGAGGGGGGTCTTCAAATGGATGGATGGTATTTATATTTTTGTATATTTATTTTTGATTGTTGATATGCAATGATATTCGTTGTAAAGAAAAAAAATGTTTTGTTTTTTTACTTTACAGTTCATGTGATTGAGGTTGGTTTCACACAAGGTAGTTTTTTTGGAAATCTGCCACTGGAATTTTTGAGCCAAAGCCAGGAGTGGATCCGGCAGGTCGGAGACATATAAGCGCTTCCTTTATTGTACCCATTACTTTGAATCCACTTCTGGTTTTGGCTTAAAAACTGCAATAGCAGCTTTCCAAAAAAAACTGCCATGTGTAAACCCAGCCTCAAAGGGAAACCAATGAATCACATGCTCTGCTATGGGGGAAACACCATAAAAATCAGACCAAGAAAAACACTTTATTCAAACAAAATGCTGCAAGGTTTGCTAGAAAACAATGCAAGTAATGTATCATTAAAAAATAAAAGAAAAAGTTCTTTTAAATCAACTGGTGCCAGAAAATGTCAGAGATTTGTAATCTATGAAAAAAATCTTAAAGGAAACCTGTCACCCCCCGCGTCGGGGTGACAGGCTCCCGACCCCCAGATAGATCCCCTTATACTTACCTCATGTCGCCGAGTCCCGCTGCCGGAGCCGGTCCCGGGATGGAGATATCCCGGTGAGAAGCCGGCGCGCGCGCTGTGGAGATGGGTCCGGCGTCCATAGAGAATGAATGGAGCCGTGCGCGCGCAGCAGAGATGAGTCCGGCTCCATTCATTCTCTATGGACGCTGGACTCATCTCCACAGCGCGCTTGCCGGCTTCTCACCGGGATATCTCCGTCCCGGGACCGGCTCCGGCAGCGGGACTCGGCGACATGAGGTAAGTATAAGGGGATCTATCTGGGGTGGGGAGCCTGTCACCCCGGCGCGGGGGGTGACAGGTCCTCTTTAAGTCTTCCATTACTTATCAGCTGCTGTATGTCCTGCATGATGTGGTGTATTCTTTCCAGTCTGGAGAGCAGGAGAGGGTTTTCTATTGGGATTTGCTGCTGCTCTGGGCAGTTCGTGACATGGACAGAGGTGGCATCAGAGAGCACTGTGTCAGACTGGAAAGAATACACCACTTCCTGCAGGGCATGCAGCAGCTGATAAGTATTGGAAGAGTTGAGATTTATAAGTAAATTACAAATCTCTGGCACTCTGTAGCACCTGTTGATTTGAAAGATTAAAATGCTGTTTTTCATAGGTTTTGTTGTTTGATACGTGACGCGGACATGTCTGTAACTGATTATAGTACTATAGTATTTTACTGTGAGATACTTACTCCAAATCCTCCAGACGCTCATCGATGTCGTCGCTGCTGTTGTGATAGAATAGAGAAGATGGTGAGAACCAAACACACATTAGAGACATCAGTTTTCTGGCAGAACTTCACCAATAAGAAGGGAGTTGAAAGGATTGTTCAGCAAACAGTTTTTTCATTCAAACCAGCTGGTGCCAGAAAAATGCCAGAGGTTTAGAGATTTGTAATTTACTTCCATTATAAAATCCCAAGTCCTCCATTACTTATCAGCTGCTGAATGTCCTGCAGGAAGTGGTATTCTTTCCAGTCTGAAAAGCAGGAAAGGTTTTCTATGGGGATTTGCTATAGTGCAGTTCCTGTCCCAGACTTAGATGGCAGCATAGAGCAATTGTGTCAAACTGGAAAGAATACACCACTTCGTGCAGGACATCCAGCAGCTGATAAGTATTGGAGATTTATTTTTTTCATAGAAGTAAATTACAAATCTCTGGCACTTTCTGACACCAGTTGATTTGAAAGATTTTTTTTTTTTTTTGCTGAATTACCCCTTAAAAAAACAACAAAAAAAGCTCCTAACACCTGTAATTTTTATAGGCTTGTTGTTTAAGACGATACTATGAGATACTTACTCCCAATCGTCCGAATCCTCCTCAATGTCCTCGATGTCGCTCCTGTTAGTGATAGAATAGAGAAGATAGTGAAAACCAGTCACACATTAGAGACATCAGTGATGATCGGGGTCTATAGGGGAGGAATTATAGGGTCACACAAGTTTTACATCTTCAGTTTAGATTTACTCACCCGAAATCCGATTCTTCATCTAAAGAAAAAAATAGAAAACCATTAGTTTAGAGAACTGCTTTATACATTGTAGAGATACATAGATACATAGAGATATTATAGACAAAACTCACCCTCGCCGTCATCCAGTCCAGCCTGAAATAGGAAATAGAGAGAGTAAGCAGAGGACATTGGTATATTGCTGAGCATGAGACCTCCTTCTGTGTCCATCTGACCTATGTGCTTGGATGGGATAGGGTGTAGGTGGGGGCACTATTACAGTGCTCATCCAGGATTACACACACAGTCATTTCTTCCAAAAACACACGGAGGGCTGATTTAGTGGGCTATGAAGCAGAATGGTCAGATTTGTAATCCCGCTGTCAGTCCGCTCTGTGGAGAAGGTGGGGGGCAGCCCGAGGACCATGTGGATGATATCTATGTTTTTCCATGTGGTCCTGGGGCTGTCTCTACCTTTTCCACAGAGAGGGCAGACAGCGGGATCCATACTGCATACTGCTCCCCAGTATCTTCATTGTTTCTGCCCGCTGTCCTTAGCCGCCGGTGGAAATCTAGAGACGGTCTGTGAAGTTGCACCGGCAGCTGCGGACAGCGGGCAGAAGCCAGGAAAATATATCGGGGAGCGGGCAGAAGCATCGGGGAGCGGGCAGAGGTATGTATATACTTTATTATTTTCTTTATACAGTCATCAGCCATCGGCCGTGCATCGTTATTACACGTAGTGATGCGCAGTCGGCGGCCAATGTTTGTAGGTCAGGACCAAAAATAACCAATCAGTCGATCGTTGTCTTTATTACAAGGAGCAATAATCTGCAGAATCGGAGCTCTGGCTAGTAGGACCCCACTCTTTTCTAGCTGGGTGTCTGTTTGTGAACCGGCACACTTATGTTTGTGAACAGGTGTGAATTATCTTTTCAACGCAAGGTATTTCTAGTTTTTTACACTCATACTTCTACTTATACCTTTGCCATCTTTCTCTTGGCCAATTGTTTTTTTTTTCCTTTATTGAAAAATACAATTACAAACGGGAAAATGAGATATCTGAACAAGAGAGATATTGCAAACCTGATTGAGGCAATCCATTTCTGAGAAAATTCTTTATTTTTTTTTATATGCTACATGACCACCTTCCCATTGGAAAATTTGCCCTTGATCCAATATGGCGGCCATCAAAATGGTGACGGAATATCAATAAAAAGTCCAAATTCCCCAAACCAGCGCCGCAGATGAATATAATGAAGGTAGATGAGTAATCAGTGTCTGTGGATAATTTTATTAGAATCCCATCCAGTACACATTGGGGTAATATACTGTCATATTGTGTCACTCTGTTGCATAGAAAACTCTCCTATATACTGCACACCCTATTTGTGGTATAATTTACAATTATAATTGTCACTTATGTTTGAAAAATGCGGACAATAAACTAACAAATCAGTGTAAGCTTTTATCTTAGATCTAGGGGGTTATGTGAGTTATCCTGAATTATAAATGTATGTATTTATTTATTTATTTCTGATTTATTTCAAGAACGGCGCCATGCTTATCCTCAGGTGTTATGTGGTATTACAACTCAGTTTTATTTACTTCACTAGAAAATGTGCTGCAATACCACAGAAAAACCGGGGACAATAGTGGCGCTGTTTATGGATGGGAGCAGCTATGGCCCAGATTTATCAAACTGTGTAAGGCAACGTTCACACATAGTCAAAACACTCACTCACTCACTCACTCACATATAGGAACTTACGTGCTATAGACACCCAACAACTGCTAGATACCGTACAGTCATCATTGCCCCCCACCTCTTCCCTCTCCTGTCCTAATCTTGCTGCCAAACAATACCACGACACCCTCAAAACCACTCTGGACAAACTTGCACCCCCTATACCCCAAACAGCCCGACACAGACGGCCACAACCCTGGAACACATGCAGAACTCGTTTTCTTAGACGGTGTTCTAGGTGTGCTGAACGTCTGTGGAGGAAATCCAAGACAACAGCCAACCTTCTACATTATAAGTCTATGCTTAGAAGCTACTACCCAGCTCTTCACTCTGCTAAGCAATCCTACTTTACCACTCTGATCTCTTCTCTTTCCCATAACCCAAAACGCCTCTTTGATACCCTCAACTCTCTCCTTAAACCCAAAGTTCAGACACCCATCACTAACCTCAGTGCTGAAGGCTTAGCCAACTACTTCAAGGGTAAAATAAACACAATCCGCCAGGAGATCATCTCCCATTCCCAGGTAATATTAATCCTATTCCTTCTCACTGTTTCTCCTCATCCCTCTCAGCCTTTGAGCCAGTGACAGAGGAGGAAGTCTCCAGACTCCTCTCCTCCTCTCGCCCCACCACCTGCCCTAGTGACCCTATTCCCTCACACCTTGTCCAGTCTCTCTCCCCTGTTGTCACTACCTACCTTACTAAAGTCTTCAACCTCTCCCTCTCCTCTGGCATCTCCCCCTCGACTTTCAAACACTCCACCATCACTCCATTACTGAAAAACCCTCCCTAGACCCCTCCTGTGCAGCCAATTATCGACCTGTCTCTAATCTCCCTTTTATCTCTAAACTCTTGGAACGTCTGGTCCTATTCCCGCCTAACCCGTTACCTCTCTGACAACTCTCTCTTGATCCCCTTCAGTCTGGTTTCCGTCCTCACCACTCTACAGAAACTGCTTTACTAAAGTCTCTAATGATCTCCTCACCGCCAAATCATAAAGGTGACCATTCCTGCTCATTCTACTGGACCTATCTGCAGCTTTTGACACTGTAGACCACTAGCTCCTCCTCTCCACCGCTCCGCTCTATTGGCCTAAAGGACTTTGCCTCTTTCCTAGGTTTTCCTCCTATCTCTCTGACCGCTTCCTTTAGCGTATCGCTTTCTGGCTCCACCTCATCTTCTCTCCCCCTTACAGTCGGGGTTCCTCAGGATCAGTCCTGGGCCCTCTCCTTTTCTCACTTTACACTTTACCCATTGGACAAATCATCAGTAAGTTTGGTTTTCAGTACCATCTCTATGCTGATGATACCCAGCTATATACCTCCTCCCGTGATATCACCCCCGCACTTCTACAGAACACCAGTAACTGTCTGTCTGCCATCTCTAACGCTATGTCCTCCCTATTCCTAAAACTAAACCTTTCTAAGACTGAGCTTCTTGTCTTCCCTCCCTCTGCTAAACACCCTCCACCTGACATTTCCATCTCTGTCTGTGGTGCAACCATAACCCCTACACAACAAGCCCGCTGCCTTGGGGTTATGTTTGACTCAGATCTGTCCTTCACTCCTCATATTAAATCTGTTCACGTTCCTGTAATCTGCATCTAAAAAACTTCTCTAAAATCCGTCCCTTCCTACTGTCGAATCTGCTAAAACTCTTATTGTCGCTCTGATCCATTCCGCCTTGACTACTGCAATTCCTTACTAATCGGCCCTCCCTTCCTCTAAACTCTCCTCTCTCCAGTCCATTCTCAATAGAGCGCGGCCAGGCTTATCCCATGTCCAGCCGCTATAGCTAATGCCTCCCCCCCTGTCACTACATTGGTCCCTATCAAACACAGGATCCAATACAAAGTCCTCCTGCTCACCCACAAGGCTCTCCACAGTGCTGCACCTCCCTATATCTCCTCCCTAATCTCTGTCTACTGCCCTACCCGTGCCTTACACTCCTCTAATGACTTAAGACTAACATCCACCTTAATCCGCACCTCTCACTTCCGTCTCCAGGACTTCACCCGAGCTGCACCAGTTCTATGGAATGCATTACCCAAGACTGTCAGACTCACCTCCAATACCCAAAGCTTCAAACGTGCCCTCAAAACTCATCTGTTCAAGCAGGCTTACCAGGTTCCCTAATTTTGACTGCTACCCACAACCTCCCCCCCCCCCCCCCCACACACACACACCTACCACCACGCACACATACATACATACATACATACATACACACACACACACCAAGCATTTAAGCACTTAGACCTGTGCATGCATGCATTGGCTGGTGACAGGTTCACCCACCCTTACCTGCACTGCCTTATTTATAATGATGGCCGGACCATAAGAACAATGATGCATTTTGCCCCTCTGCCATTCTGTCTCGCACCCCCTCCTGATAGTGTGTAAGCTCATGCATGCGAGCAGGGACCTCACTCCTCATGTATGGATAATTATATGTATCTCTCTGTAATGTCTATTTTTTTCTCTATGTATGTACCCCAGAATTGTAAAGTGCTGCGGAATCTGTTGGCGCTATATAAACAAAAATTATTATTAAACTAAAATTATTATTATTATTATTATTATTATTATTATTAAAACATCGGTTGTTGGCAGTGTCAAACAACGGCCACTGTTTTACTTCTATTTGGATTGCGGGCAGATTTGGGTGTGCCTGTAATCCAATTAACCATAGACATCTGTTCAATGTACAGCCGTCAGAATGGCATACATTACAATGTGTGCACAGCAGTCCGAACAACGGCCGTGTTCCTGCACCAGCGGCCGTAAATAATGGACAAGTCAATTGTTTGTGCGGCTGTACACAGCAGAAATCTGCAACATAAAATTCACAGTATAAAATCTGCAGCAAGCACAGTACATGTGAATGTTCCCTTAAAGACAAAGCAGGATGTGCTACATTTAGGCTGGATTTCCCAAAGTATCCAAAAAACAAAAACTCCAGTATTGCTGCATGGTATAGACCAGTCCCCATATGTATACTGCTTGTAGATGAATGGTGGTCTGCTCATCCTGAATGTGCAGGGTAGGAGGATGGAGATAGTAGGGAGCAGCTTTGTACCTAATAGGCCCCATGTCAGGTGCACCAAACTACCCCTGCTCGCTCAGGGACCTGTCAGGGCAAAAATGTCCTAATGTGGGTGGAGCCATATGCTACACCCAGGGCATGTGACTGGCCTTTTTGGGCCATTTTTTGTGTGTATTTTTTTTACAACTGTCTTTGTTTGGCGCCGGCTACAAGCTGCCGTAACAATCTCCCCCGACTATTCCT
Organism: Dendropsophus ebraccatus; assembly: GCF_027789765.1. Taxonomy (NCBI): domain Eukaryota; kingdom Metazoa; phylum Chordata; class Amphibia; order Anura; family Hylidae; genus Dendropsophus; species Dendropsophus ebraccatus. The sequence goes on along the minus strand of NW_027210328.1, from coordinate 66,369 downwards.
GGTGGATGGAACCAGTTGGGAGTAAATGATAGGGTGAGCATAGGGCATTGGAGAGGAATTGGACGGGGCAGGGGTCGCTTTTATTAGGGTGCTTACACCCCGACAAGTCCCTTAGCAAGCAGGGGTAGTTTGTGCACCTGACATAGGGCCTATTAGGGACATAGGTGCTCCCTACTATCTCTATCCTCCTACCCTGCACCTTCGGGATGAGCAGACTACCATTGATCTACAAGCAGTATACATATGGTAAGATTGTCATATACTTTAGTACAGGGGCATTGCTAGGGTCCTAAAACATACGGGCATGGGCCCTCTGAGTGCCGTCATAAGCAGATAGTAATAATGCCCCCTGCTGTGTCCCCATATAGTAATAATGCCCCCTGCTGTGTCCCCATATAGTAATAATGCCCCCTGCTGTGTCCCCATATAGTAATAATGCCCCCTGCTGTACCCTCCATATAGTAATAATGCCCCTCTGCTGTTAACCCGCAATTAACCGACCACCATCCCCACACACAGTGTCGGACTGGAGTGCCTTGGGCCCACCAGGGAAATCATTCTTAGGGCCCACCCTTCAGCCACCATACTTATCTATGGTAACATTAATAAGGGTCCAGTTACACGGCGTGATTTGGGGCAGTGTAGGGCTGCAAATGATTGCTAATCAGCAGGGCAGGAATACACAGAGATGTGCAGCCGACAGCAATGATTTTTACAGCCGCACAAAAGATCAAATCAGCCGACTATGGGGCATTTGCTTGTCAGCTGATCTGTGACACTTTTACATGGGGCTTCCTAGGAGCGCTTGTTACCGATAATTGGCCGGTGTAATTGGGCTATAAGACAATTTCCTTTGTATGATAACGCTGTATACTTAGATACAAAAGTCATACAGCTACCAATGACACCAGTATATACAAGAGCAAATATCCCCAACATATTACCGCCATACTATTACTGACCAGATCCTGTATACTGAGACTGATTTTACCAATAATACCATTATATAGGCGGGAATATTACACCATACATATTACCGCCACAATTACCGCCATACTGTTACTGACCAGATCCTGTATACTGAGGTGATATTACTAATAATACCAGTATATCAGGAGGGAAATATTATCACCATACATATTACCGCCATACTGTTACTGAACAAATCCTGTATACCAATAATACCAGTATACAAGGGGAAAATATTACCGCCACACCACAACCAATACCATCACTATATTGTTACTGACCAATCTAGTATACTAAGAACAATAAAAAACAGTACCGATTACAAGCAACAAATACCACCACATACTGACAAATACCACCACATACTGACTAATACCACCACATACTGACCAACGCCACCACTGCTACTGACTAATACCACCACATACTGACTAACACCACCACTGCTACTGAATAAGATTCACTGTACCAGATCACCATCACCTCATCCAGTCATATAGAGGTAGACACAGCTCTACACAGGTTCTATACACCATATACATTACAGTGCAAATATATCAGGTGACTCACATGGGACGTCTTCTCTGATCGGAGTTCTTCCCTTTTCATCTTCTCCAGTCCGTCCTGGGCCATATGAGAACTTCTATGAGCCACGAATCCACAGAATCTGCCAGACAGACATATTAGGGCTCCTCACTATGTCACCATCTCATCTCTCTACAAACTGCACATCTGTATTGGCCCCTGTACGCCCTCACTCTATATATATATATATATATATATATATATATATATATATATATTCCTTACAGTATATGGTCCCCCCCTCTGTTGTCCCCCTTATAATGGCGCCCATATTGTCCATCCCCCATATAGGTACCCCCCTTATGCTGTCCATCCCCATATATACAGCGCCCTCAAGTTGTCCTTCTTCAATATAGATATCCTCATGTCCATTCACCCCATATGGCCCCCTCATGTTGTCGATTCCTTAGTAATAGCCCCCTCATGTTGTCCATTGCCCCCTATAGCCCCCTCATGTTGTCCACCCCCTCATAGCCCCCTCATGTTTTCCATCTCCCCATAGCCCCCTCATGTTGTCCATCCCCCCATAGCCCCCTCATGTTTTCCATCCCCCCTATAGCCCCCTCATGTTGTCCATCCCCCCTATAGCCCCTCATGTTGTCCATCCCACCCTATAGCCCCCTCATGTTGTCCACCCCCCCCATAGCCCCCTCATGTTGTCCACCCCCCCCTATAGCCCCCTCATGTTTTCCATCTCCCCCTATAGCCCCCTCATGTTGTCCATCTCCCCCCATAGCCCCTCATGTTGTCCATCCCCCATAGCCCCTCATGTTGTCCATCTCCCCCCTATAGCCCCTCATGTTGTCCATCTCCCCCCTATAGCCCCTCATGTTGTCCATCTCCCCCCTATAGCCCCTCATGTTGTCCATCCCCCCCTATAGCCCCCTCATGTTATCCATCCCCCCTATAGCCCCCTCATGTTGTCCATACCCCCTATAGCCCCCTCATGTTGTCCATCCCCCCTATAGCCCCCTCATGTTGTCCATCTCTCCCCCCCATGTTGTCCATCTCTCCCCCCTCATGTTGTCCATCTCCCCCCCTTCATGTTGTCCATCTCCCCCCCCCTTCATGTTGTCCATCTCCCCCCATGTTGTCCATCTCCCCCCCCCTCATGTTGTCCATCTCCCCCCCCTTCATGTTGTCCATCTCCCCCCCCCTTCATGTTGTCCATCTCCCCCCCCTTCATGTTGTCCATCTCTCCCCCATGTTGTCCATCTCCCCCCCCCCTCATGTTGTCCATCTCCCCCCCTTCATGTTGTCCATCTCCCCCCCCCCTTCATGTTGTCCATCTCTCCCCCATGTTGTCCATCTCTCCTCCATGTTGTCCATCTCCCCCCCTCATGTTGTCCATCTCCCACCCCTTCATGTTGTCCATCTCCCCCCCCTTCATGTTGTCCATCTTCCCCCCATGTTGTCCATCTCTCCCCCATGTTGTCCATCTCCCCCCCCTTCATGTTGTCCATCTCTCCCCCCATGTTGTCCATCTCTCCCCCCTGTTGTCCATCTCTCCCCAATGTTGTCCATCTCTCCCCAATGTTGTCCATCTCTCCCCCCTCATGTTGTCCATCCCCCCCCTTCATGTTGTCCATCTCCCCCCCCCTCATGTTGTCCATCTCCCCCCCCTTCATGTTGTCCATCTCTCCCTCATGTTGTCCATCTCTCCCCCATGTTGTCCATCTCCCCCCCTTCATGTTGTCCATCTCCCCCCCCTCATGTTGTCCATCTCCCCCCCCCCTCATGTTGTCCATCTCTCCCCCATGTTGTCCATCTCCCCCCCCCTCATGTTGTCCATCTCTCCCCCCCCTCATGTTGTCCATCTCTCCCCTATGATAAAAAAAACAAAAACGAAACTCAACTCACCTGTCACAACACGCTCCCCCCGTCGTTGGTCTCTTCTCCTCTGTTCCCGACAGACGAGCAGCTCCTGGTCCTGGACAGCGCCATCAACACTGAGCTCCGTGCGCGCCGCAGCGGCTGGGACTTCCGGTATGCGCTACGTGAACCGGAAGTCCTAGCAGCCGCACCGCACACAGAGCCCAGTGGTGATGACGCTGCCGGGACCAGCAGCTGCTCATCTGTCGGGGCGGCGGCGGCGGCAGCACCCTTGTGATCGCAAGCTTGCGATCACAAGGAAGGGAAGGTGCCGGCCAGCTATCGGCGGCTGAGTGGGCCCCCCAGGAGCACGGGGGCCCCCGATGCGGGGGGACCGTGCTCCCTGACTGGGGGGGCGGGGCCTACTCCTGCTTGGGGCCCACCGGGGGTTTCCCCGGTCCCCCGGTGGCCCAGTCCGCCCCTTCCCACACACACTACCCCACCTGACCCCCTCCACTAACACACTACCACACCTGACCCCCTCCCACACATACACACTATGCCATTTGACCCCCACACACACACATAGTGCCCCTTATGGTAGCTAATGCCCCCACAGTACCCCATATAGTAGCCAATCCCCCCACAATGCCCCATATTGTAGCCAATCCTCCCACAGTGCCCCATATAGTAGCCAATCCCTCCACAGTGCCCCATTTAGTAGCCAATCCCCCCACAGTGCCCCATATAGTAGCCAATCCCCCCACAGTGCCCCATATGGTAGCCAATCACCCCACAGTGCCCCATATAGTAGCCAATCACCCCACAGTGCCCCATATGGTAGCCAATCCCCCCACAGTGTCCCATTATAGTAGCCAATCCCCCCATAGTGGCATGGTAAGTATCTAATCCCCCCAACAGTGGCCCATATAGTATCCAATACCCCCATAGTGCCCATATAGTATCCAATACCCCCATTAGTGCCCCATATAGTAGCCAATCCCCCCACAGTGCCCCATATAGTAGCCAATTCCCCACAGTGCCCCATATAGTAGCCAATACCCCATAGTGCCTGGTATAGTATCTAATCCACCCATAGCGCCCGGTATAGTATCTAGTTCCCCATATAGTATCCAATACCCCCAATAGTGCCCCATATAGTATCCAATACCCCCCAATAGTGCCCCATATAGTAGACAATACTCCATATAGTAGCCAATACCTCCATAATGCCCATATAGTATCCAGTACCTACAATAGTGCCCCATTTAGTAGCCAATAACCCCCAATTGTGCCCATATAGTATCTAATACCCCCATATAGTAGCCAATATGCCCCAATAGTGCCTCATATAGTCACTCCAGTCCAATCCAGACCCTCTCCTCTGTACAGAGCCCTTCTATTGACACCAGCCTGGCACCCGCACTTCCCCACCAGAAAAAAACAAACAAAAACAAAACCTCACCTGTCACCCGTTCCCAGCAGCTTCTCTCCCGGCAGCGCGCGGTCTCCGAGCATGCAGCGTCTCTTTACCATGCTGCCGTTGCTGGAAGATCACAGGAGACGGCGGGCTGCTGGGAGAGGAGCTGCAGCCGCAGCGCTGCCCAATCCAAAAGTGTCTGGCAGCGGGCAGCCTCCTTTTGAGAGCATGGTGGCGGGTGGTCCACTCGCATCTCAGCCATATGTGCCTCCCCCATGCTTCTCCCCTGCGCCTCCTAACCTCCACTTGCGAGATGGGTAGTAGCGGCAGCTTGACGTGTCGCCCGGACGTGCTCCTCCAATCCAATCAGCTCAGAGCGGGAGCGTGGGGCAGCTGTGGTGGGCCGTGGTGCACGCATCCAATCAACACATGCGCCACGGCCTGCCGCAGCAGCCCCATGCCCCCTCTGTGCTAATTGGATTGGAGGAGCACGTCCGGGCAGGCAGTAGGTAAGGCGGAGTGGCAGTCGCAGCGAGCTGCGAGCCAGATGCGGCCATCAAAAGAGCCACATCTGGCCTGCAAGACCGGGGGCAGCAAAGATCTGTGACAGAAGCCTCAGTGTTAAACAGAGACTCTATGAGAGGGCTCACACGCTTCCTCTCTCCTCCGCTCCAAGAATTGACATGTCAACGCCGCTTGACATTGAGGCAGGCGTTGCTCTTACAGTTTGGGGTCTACAGTATAGCAGCTATTTGCCAGTAAATGTATGTTACACCTAATAATAAATCAGAGTGCATTCTAATATATATATATATATATATATATATATATATATATATATATATATAGTAATTTATTTATTTTTATTTAAAGGAGTACACCAGTCATCATGCAAAAATGTAAATGTTTTCTTAGAAGGTATCCAGCAGACAATACATAGAACCCTGCTGACATGGTGATTTTGTAATTACATATCAATAATTTGTTGTACCATGCCGGATTTGTTACAGCGCGCTCTCCTCCAGTGCTCTCCTCCATTTGCGGCAAATCTGGAGCTCCATGCTGTCTCACAAACGGAGAGTGACCTGGCACAGTTCCTCACCGCTCACAGCCTTGTGTCTGTCGGCCGCTATGGAGGATGGCCGGGCTGCTGTGCACTGCGGGGGTCCATAGCTGTGCTCGACAACGTCCCGGCTCTACAAGCAGACAGGGAAGCCTGTTGTGGAATCCTCCCCCCCATTACAATGCGGAGGAGGTGCTGCTGTGCGAGGGGTGGTAGGAGGATTCCACTACAGGCTTCCCCATCTGCCCGTATAGCCAGGACAATGTACAGCAGTCGTTGTGCCCCCCCCATAGGCCATCCCCAGGACATTGTGCAAGAGCAGCGGTGGCCCCGTTCATCCTTAAGGCACCTCCCCCTTGACAAAACCGAGCAACGCTGTCAGTGGTGCTGTATGATGAGGGATTACACTCCAGGCTTCCCTGTCTTCCTGTAGAGCCCGTAGAGGGACAATGTCCAGGCGGCACCCCTCTTGTATGTCAGCATCTCAGTGGCTGTGTAATGGGGGAGGGGGATATCACTGCAGGCTTCCCTGCCACCCCCTCTGTGACTCTCCAGCTATTAAATTCTTTATTTAGAGAAGCAGCAGGGAAACACAACAACACTCCAGTGCGCCAGTACATATAGCAAGTTGCACAACAAAATAACACAGGAGCAGCTTTTACCTATGTTTAATAAAGAATATCTTGTATATGATCTTCGGATGTGCTGAGCATTTTCCCTTCAGACTTTTTCTTTTTGTTTGTTTTTCTCCCATAAAGTGTTGTCACCACACCATGATCATGGGAGTTGTAGTTCTGCAACCTGGAGCTTTCCTGGTTGAATAACTACAACTCCCATCACCACAACATGAGGATGGGGATTGTAGTTATGCAACCAGGAGAGCTTCAGGTTACAGAACTACAAATCCCATACTGTACCATATATATTATAATTATTTTTATTCAACCTGACAGATCACACAGTAGATCCTGATCCAGTGATAGCATTGTCACATATTACTGCACATCTGGATAAAGTCTTAGGCCAGGCCCATGTATGTGTGCTATGGGATTTCCCTCTCTACCTTATAGGAGTATATTCCTTCCTATGTCCGCAGAGGTGCTGGAGATCACATAACACACACAGTGCATGAGCCCGGCCATAGACCACAGCCACCACCCAGCAGTTATCATGGCCAACTAAGCCCCGCCCCCTGCATGGAACATGGCAAAATGGCAGTTGGAAATGGCTGAACATGGGGAATAAGTAACAGGGTGTGAGGTATTTATAGCTCCCCATTCTACACATCTCCTCCCATCACCACTGTCTCCTATGGGGGGGGGCACCTATGTGGTCATGTGATCAGGGAGGAGTATCTACAGGTACAGATACTCCTGGACAGGACATCCCACTATGTACACAACCCCATCTCTATACAACCCTATCTGCTATACCCTGCTATACTGGATGGGGAATTCTCACAAACATGTTCCTCGTAGACAACGGGAAAGTCCGTATCCTCCACGAACTGGTCCTCCTCGCTGTAGATGATGGTCAGCTCTTCCTCCATGTCTCCAAAACTCCTTCTGTCACCAATCTTCCACAAATCGCCTATGTGTGTGAGAGAATTAAAGATTACATGGAGAAAACTGATTAAAAATAGAAAATAACAAAAAAATACCAGGAGCCAATGGATGTGTGTACTTACAGTCCAACTCCTAATAAAGCTCTGAAGGGTCCAGTTTGTAAACAAATTACATCATGATTTTCAATAATCTTTATTTAAACATCTTGAAACAAACACTTGTACTAACCAAACAATGAACAGTCGACCATTGGCAGGAATTAGTGTGAATAAAATCTTGGTCTATGCGCTCGGCTGTAGTATTTTATTATGATTTATACTGATATTTGATTAATGTTGCTCAAAAAAACAAAAACATTTATTTGATAAAAGGTTCCAGTCCCTTCCTATAAGAATAGTTTTTCCCATATAATTACTATTTTATTAATAGTTTTATATAAGGGTAATAAGTGATTATTATTACATATCTGCCACTACTTTCCCGCCTGCTCTGCCTGTGTAGGGTTCAGGTCTCTTTTGGGGTTTAGTGTTTATGTTCATCTTGACTATTGTGCACAGTTTGCCATAGGCGGCCATTATAACACATATGTGTATAGAGAAGTCCAGTCTCCTACACTCAATACACTTCAGCCTGTGACAATATGGGGCATTGCATCTGGTTACAGGGGGCATATCTAACTACTATTGTTATTGTATATGGCTACAGAGAGCCTCTCTAGCTACATAGGGCATTGTTTCTGGCTTCAGGGGCCACTGTATCTGGGTATAGGGGCCATAATGGATATGGTTAAAGTAGACATTGGGGGAAATTTATCAACAGGGGATTTTTCTAGATGTGGTCTATTTCTGCTTTGGCAAGAATAGACTGTTCTATTTAAAGTGCAATTTACTATCAGGGATAAGCATGGTCTATTTTCTGTGGTGCAGATTTGTTTGGTTAAGAATTGTCTCTAAATGGTCTCAGAATTGTCTCTAAATAGTCTCATTGGCCCTGGTTTGCCTCCTAGGTAATGAGCATTATCTTCTCCCTTTCTAGTTCAGATACCGGCATGCAGAGGATTACGTCGGATTCGTTTGGACTACTTTGATGACCAGCGGACTTTACTGTTCAATAAAATGGTCTACGAGGGGTGTGGGGGTGTTTTTATTTGATTAAAATATTTTTCTAAGTGTGTTGTGTTTTCTTTCATTACTTTACAGACTTAGTAGTGGAAGCTGTCTGATAGACGGAATCCATTATTAAGTCTGGGCCTAGTGCTAGCCGGTATAAAATGGCTAACACTAACCCCGCCATTATTACCCCAGTACCCAATGCCACCAGGGGTACTGGGAAGAGCTGGGTGCCAGTGGTCCCGGAGCGTCAAAATTGGCGCTCTTGAACTGGGCGGCAGCAGGCTGGTAATATTAGGCTGGGGAGGGCCAAAATAAATGGCCCTTCCCACCCTGGTGCTACTAGGCTGCTGCTGCTTGGTTTTTAACGTGGCTAGTTATGGAAAGTGGGGGGGATCCTATGTGTTTTTTTTAAATATAACCAGCTGGGTTAAAAAACAAGCAGCAGCAGCCTAGTAATACCAGTGTGGGAAGGGCCATTTATTTTAGCTGCACCTGACCCACGGAGCATGCCGGCTCCACATTATAGGTGGTGAAATACACCACCTCTAGTATGGAGTCAGTCTGCGACCCATGTGTGACTATTTTAGTTAGTTGTACATCATGTCTACTTTCAGCGTAAGCCGAAGTAGGCATGATTGGTGTATGTCGAGGAAAAGTCGCAACTATGCGGTTGTGCAAAATTTTGTGACTTTTGCACTTCAAAAAAATGGCTTAAATTTTTGATAAATCTCCCTAATTGTGTTTTGTTACGGGGGCATATCTAGCTGTAAGGGTCATTCTAACTGGTTATAGGGGCACACTGTATCTGGCTATAGCAGACATGGAATTTGATCCAGGTAGTATATCTAGTAACAAGGCGTATTATATCTGGTTATAGGGATATTGTATCTGGTTATAGGTGCATTGTATCTGGTTATAGGGGTATTGTATCTGGTTATAGGGGTATTGTATCTGGTTATAAGGGCATTGTATCTGGTTATAGGAGCATTGTATCTGGTTATAGGGATATTGTATCTGGTTATAAGGGCATTGTATCTGGTCATAGGGGTATTGTATCTGGTTATAGGGGTATTGTATCTGGTTATAGGGGTATTGTAATTGTGTTTTGTTACGGGGGCATATCTAGCTGTAAGGGTCATTCTAATTGGTTATAGGGGCACACTGTATCTGGCTATAGCAGACATGGAATTTGATCCAGGTAGTATATCTAGTAACAAGGCGTATTGTATCTGGTTATAGGGATATTGTATCGGGTTATAGGGGCATTGTATCTGGTTATAGGGGTATTGTATCTGGTTATAGGAGCATTTTATCTGGTTATAGGGGTATTGTATCTGGTTATAGGGGCATTGTATCGGGTTATAGGGGCATTGTAACGGGTTATAAGGGCATTGTATCTGGTCATAGGGATATTGTATCTGGTTATAGGGGCATTGTCTCTGGTTATAGGGGCATTGTATCTGGTTATAGGGGTATTGTATCTGGTTATACAAACACAGAACATCACAATAGCGATTTTTCTCATATAACAATACACCCTATTGAACAGATTCCTATCACTAATACCGATCGGTGGTCATCTTTATGTAGACGTGAATCCTTCTGGATCTATCGGGTACAATCTCTTATACCCGACGGTCTTAACGAATGCATAGAACTTGCAGATTGAGCTTGAGACATATATGTTAACGGTCCATTAAACAGACTTTATGTAATTAATTATATATATGCACACATATTTTATGTATTCTTAGACACATCTCCTTTCTATCTATTTATTTATTTATATATTTATATATTTACACACACTCACATTGATATATCTACATACACTTATATACACATATTTATATATGTCCCCATTCAAATATCCCAGCTATTCTGCCTATTGGTTTTTTACCACTAGATGGCGATGAGAATATAGTCATTTTAACCATTATTACATTGTCTACATATATATATTTTGATATTGGTCTTGTAATAGATTATCTATCTGTTAGATATCTGGTTTGTATCTATGTTATTTTTAATATTCTCTGTATCTCTCACACCTGTATATCAGCAACGCTTATATTTCGGCATATACGCCTTTTACGTTATTTTACTATTCTGAATCCTCTCTACGTAGGTTCCGCAGGCCACGTCTCCGGAACTCCGGAATCACATGATGCCGCTGCGCACGTCCGCATTGACGTCATGACGCTCGGCCGCTCACGTGACCCAGCCGGACGCAGACGCTGTCCTCCGGACTCTCGGGGAAATGTAAGTTATAGATCCCCTTTCTATATACAGTATTGGTAATGTGATTTGTATCTATTTTCCGATAGACCAATGAACTTGCCCACACTTAGGGCACTCCCCCTATACATGTAACGAACCCGGAAGTGATTATTCACTTGACCGGTCTGTATACTACTTAAACCCATGTTTATCATCACTCTGTGTAAACTTGAGAAAGGCCACCTTATATTTGGCGGCCGAAACGCGTCGTTTTTTAATAAATATTCCTTCAATGCAATAACTACCGCTATCTGTGGTACCTTGGACACCTGCGCCCATCACAAGCCGGGATTACATATGGTCCCAAAGCCCGCAGCAGCTGGCAATCTGTACTATCTATCGTACGACTCCCTTGAACGTACCCCGGCAGGAGCTGCGGTGTCCTACTCCTTATGCCTGCTATAGAGTTGTGCCTATAATCCAGCACAACTCCCCTAGGTGAGTGCAACACCCCCCCTTTTCCGTGCCTGACACTTTTCTACCATTATTTATTGCACCAGGAGGCGCCCCCGTTTCTTCTCCTTTTTTTCTCCCTATCTGGTTATAGGGGCATTGTCTCTGGTTATAGGGGCATTGTATCTGGTTATAGGGGTATTGTATCTGGTTATAGGGGCATTGTATCTGGTTATAGGGGTATTGTGTGTGGTTATAGGGGCATTGTATCTGGTTATAGGGGCATTGTATCGGGTTATAGGGGCATTGTATCTGGTTATAGGGGCATTGTATCTGGTTATAGGGGTATTGTATCTGGTTATAGAGGTATTGTATCTGGCTGCAGGAGGCACAGTGTTGGGTTGGTGGAAAGTAAGTGTAACTTTCTTTCTTTGTGCATGGCATTGTTTGGGGTTATATGGGGCATAGCTGGCTACAGGGGGCATTGTATCTGGTTTTAAAGGGCATACTGTATCTGACTACAGGGGACATTGCATCTGGTCATAGGAGGCATATCTAGTTATATGGGGTGTTGTATCTGGCTGTAGGGAGCATTGTATCTAGCTACTGAGGCATTACCACTGGCTATAGGGGACCTATCTGTCTACAGGGACCACTGAATCTGGCTGCAGGCGGCATATCTAGCTAAAGGGGCCTTATTATTTTATTATTGGCAAAAGGGGATGTTATTATAGGGGAATGTGGTCATCATTATGGGTTATGGAGCATTGTTACTGGCTGCAAGAGAGTTTTATTACTTGTTACAGGGTCATTATTGCTGACTACTGGTGACACTATTACTGGGAATAGGGACATTATATCTGGCTACAGGGCTCCATATTACTGGGGAAGGGCCATTACTAATGGCTACAGGGGACACTATTACTGGGGAAGGGCCATTACTAATGGCTACAGGGGGCACTATTACTGGGGAAGGGGCATTACTAATGCCTACAGGGGACACTATTACTGGGGAAGGGGCATTACTAATGGCTACAGGGGGCACTATTACTGGGGAAGGGTCATTACTAATGGCTACAGGGGACACTATTACTGGGGAAGGGCCATTACTAATGGCTACAGGGGGCACTATTACTGGGGAAGGGGCATTACTAATGGCTACAGGGCTCCATATTACTGGGAAAGGGGCATTACTAATGGCTACAGGGGCACTATTACTGAGGAAGGGGCATTACTAATGGCTACAGGGCTCTATATTACTGGGGAAGGGGCATTACTAATGGCTACAGGGGACACTAATATTTGAGAAGGAAGCATAATAACTGGGACATACAGGTCAGTCACATTGTTATTGAGGGATCTGATGTGGAAAGGAGCTGCTGACAGAGCCTATGGCTGCAGTGGGATATTAGTCCTTGGGGGTCTCATTGAGTAAATCTTATCACTTGGGGGTACTTTTCTTCCTTCTTTAATACCTGACCCTCTGCATCTCTTTCCTTCTGCCTAAATTCCTTTTTACTTTTGTCTATTCCAATTTTTAATTGCAAACCACACCTGAACTGGAGACAAGAGAGGGGGAAAAGTGGCCATGTTTTTGTAGAACTGGATAACCCCTTTAAGGATTCTCCTTAAGTGTTAGCGTCATCTCAAACTATACAGTCTGTAGCTGTATTTCAGTTTTTCTCCAACGTCTTAAGCATTCAATACAAGTATTCAGCGGGATCTGCTTACATGGTTCTTTACTGATGTTCCAGTATTCTCTTAAACCTTTAGAGATTGTGCCACACAATTCTGCCTGCCATCAGGGCCCACCTATATACTTGTAATGCTCACCTAGGCCCACCTAGATGGTTGTATTGGCTGACCCCAGGCCCAACCAGATGATCACAGAGCACAGCTCCAACAATCACCTAGGCCGAACTAGAGGGCTACATAGCACAGCTCCAACAATTACATAGACCCCTTCAGATAATTATAAACCACTCTTACAATGTTCACCTAGGCCCACCCAGTGTACTACTCCCCCCCTGGACCATTTCTTTCCCTAATATTGCCCTCTTAAAGGTGAGAGCTCCCTGCAATACCTTTTCTCCCACCAGAATAGACACAATTTCTTCCCAATATTTTCTCAGTTGGGCACATGCCCAGAAGAGATGTAACATATATAATCCGTCTCCCCCTTGTATTGTTTGGACTTTAATAATACCGTCACTCTGTGCAACCTCAAATAGTCTTTTATCTTCAGTTTTGTCGGCATATTTCAATTGAAAATATTTTAATCTGTGCCCCCAATTTTGATCTTTATCACTAATTGCTCGAAACGTCTTAGGCTATGTTCACACAACGTATTAGACCAGCCGTTCCGTGACATCGCTTAAGGCCATATCAGGCCCAGTACTTAAGGGGTTAAGCTGACGACAGAACGTTTTGGACAGGTGTAGAAAAAAAGAAAAAAGAACCATCTTGGTGGGAGACCACAATAATGCACAGAGAAGTATGCCCTATATAACACTGATAATACACAGAGCGGTGATAATACACAGAGAGGGACCCCGCATCACACTGATACTACACAGAGAGGGACCCCGCATCACACTGATAATACAAAGAGAGGGACCCTGCCTCACACTGATAATACACAGAGAGGGACCCCGCCTCACACTGATACTACACAGAGAGGGACCCCGCATCACACTGATAATACACAGAGAGGGACCCCGCATCACACTGGTACTACACAGAGAGGGACCCCGCATCACATTGATACTACACAGAGAGGGACCCCGCATCACACTGATACTACACAGAGAGGGACCCCGCATCACACTGATAATACACAGAGAGGGACCCCGCCTCACACTGATACAACACAGAGAGGGACCCCGCATCACACTGATAATACACAGAGAGGGACCCCGCATCACACTGATACTACACAGAGAGGGACCCCGCATCACACTGATAATACACAGAGAGAGACCCCGCATCACACTGATAATACACAGAGAGGGACCCCGCCTCACACTGATACTACACAGAGAGGGACCCCGCATCTCACTGATAATACACAGAGAGGGACCCCACATCACACTGATACTACAAAGAGAGGGACCCTGCATCACACTGATAATACACAGAGAGAGACCCCGCATCACACTGATAATACACAGAGAAGGACCCCGCATCACACTGATAATACACAGAGAGGGACCCCGCATCACACTGATAATACACAGAGAGGGACCCCGCATAACACTGATACTACACATAGAGGGACCCCGTATCACACTGATAATACATAGAGAGGGACCCCGCATATCACTGATAATACTCAGAGAGGGACCCCGCATCACACTGATAATACTCAGAGAGGGACCCCGCATCACACTAATACTACACAGAGAGGGACCCCACATCACACTGATAATACACAGAGTGGGACCCCGCATCACACTAATACTACACAGAGAGGGACCCCATATCACACTGATACTACACAGAGAGGGACCCCGTATCACACTGATAATACACAGAGAGGGACATCGCATCACACTTATAATACACAGAGAGGGACCCCGCATCACACTGATAATACACAGAGAGGGACCCCGCATCACACTGATAATACACAGAGAGGGACCCCGACTCACACTGATACTACACAGAGAGGGACCCCGCCTCACACTGATACTACACAGAGAGGGCCCCCGCATCACACTGATAATACACAGAGAGGGACCCCGCATCACACTAATACTACACAGAGAGGGACCCCGCCTCACACTGATACTACACAGAGAGGGCCCCCGCATCACACTGATATTACACAGAGAGGGACCCCGCATCACATTGATACTACACAGAGAGGGACCCCACATCACACTGATAATACACAGAGAGGGACCCCGCATCACACTGATAATACACAGAGAGGGACCCCGCATCACACTGATACTACACATAGAGGGACCCCGTATCACACTGATAATACACAGAGAGGGACATCGCATCACACTTATTATACACAGAGAGGGACCCCGCATCACACTGATAATACACAGAGAGGGACCCCGCATCACACTAATACTACACAGAGAGGGACCCCACATCACACTGATAATACACAGAGAGGGACCCCGCATCACACTGATAATACACATAGAGGGACCCCGCACCACACTAATACTACACAGAGAGGGACCCCGCATCATACCAATAATACAGAGAGGGACCCCGCATCATACCGATAATACAGAGAGGGACCCCGCATCACACTGATACTACACATAGAGGGACCCCGTATCACACTGATAATACATAGAGAGGGACCCCGCATATCACTGATAATACACAGAGAGGGACCCCGCATCACACTGATAATACACAGAGAGGGACCCCGCATCACACTAATACTACATAGAGAGGGGCACCCTCATCACACAGATAATACACAGAGAGGGACCCCGCATTACATCACATAGAAAGCTATGCTGTGACCTTGTCTTAGCAACAACATTCAAGGACGAGTCTTCTGATATTAAAGCGGGTGTCTAAGGGAACACAATGTGGTCCCTACTAGGACAGGTTGATGTGATTGCAGCCCTCTACACTGGGACAGGATCATCCCCCTCTGACTTATTTCTTAATGTTAATACAGATGAGACATCCAGAGCAGTCTCCTACTATTCATATAACTTCTCATATCTTCCTTTATTTGGCTTACAGCTCTAAATTTTTTTCAACAGTAAAATTCTTATCATCTGCGCCCACCACTAGGGGGCACTAACTGAAGACACATCATGACTAATATTAATAGTGATCATAAATTTGTATACACTGAGCTCACAAACCTACAATCTTACTGTTGGGGTCGATTCACATAGATACAGTCATATGAGACAATAGTGAGTGCAGCTCTGGAGTATAATACAGGATGTAACTGTGATCAAATGTTGCATTTTTGGTAATATTTTAAAATTTTAATGTAATAAAATGCACAAATGTGAACAGAGAGCGATAGTTTTGGTGGCTGGAGGACAGTGATCCGGCAGAGTCCTGAGAGGTGAGTAAGACCTGATTTCAGCACCAGCTCTCCGCACAGCTCCAAGTGCTGAATCCCTATAGAGAAGCAGAGTAGCAGAGATTTATAACTACAGGCTCATTGGGAGGTACTACAAGGCTCAGCATACCTTCTGCCAGGAAATATCCGGTCGCTCCCTGGTCCTAAAAGGCTTTATCCTCTTCCCATAGTGAATCCTGGTGCCATCTATACCCCAGGAAAGGGATGAGCACACACCCGGCTGTGCACATAATGGAGAACCTGACCCATCAGACCAGTCACCTTCTTCTATTGCTCCATGTTCAGTTCTCTATTACAGGCACTACTGGGGTGGACAGGGACTACTGGGGTATGACTGGTCTGCAGGGCCCCATACATCTCATGTGTGATCTGACTCCTTTCCACCATAGCCAGCAGGAATAATTTTTATAATACAGGATGTAACTCAGGATCAGTAATGTAATTTATGTACACAGTGACCCCAGCAGCAGAATAGTGAGTGCAGCTCTGGAGTAGACTGGTGGATTGGAGGGTGTGGTCACCAGGTGTTTCTGTGTGTGTGTTTGAGCTCCTGATACCTCCAGACTTCCAGCAAGAGAGAGGCTGAATTTCCATCTGCCTTTCCCAGGAGGGTGGCAGTCTCCTGGGCAGGGCTTTCAGCATGGAGCCCCGGGAGTCCCGGGCTTCCACTTCCCGAACCAGGCCGGCGGGGGGTGGACAGAAAAAGCTACCGGCCAGCGCTCCTCCAAGTGGTGTGAGGAGATCCAGCAGGGTCCGCAGTGATGTGTCCCCAGCTCCCCCAGTGATGGCAGAGAGCCGCAAGGCTCAAAGTGGGAAAAAGGCCACAAGCAAGGCAGGAGGCAAGATGGCTCCAGCAGCATCCAGTAGCCAGCCAGCTGAGCTGTGGGGTGAGCGAGGACCCAAGGAGTCGGCAGCTACATACTGCTCAAGGATTACTGCAAAATTTGCGGATTATGAGCGCCTTGGGAAGCAACTCAAGGTTCTACGTGAAGACCTGAAATTTGCCAAGTTCCAGGCTGATACGACCTCCAAGAAGAAGAAGCCAGAGATCTCAGCCAAGGTAAAAACTCTAAAATCTGAAATAGCAGCGATTGAGTTGGAGAGAATGGCTATCCTGGAGGGGAGTGATCTCTTCCGGGAGAAACTGCTGAACGATGATCGCTTTGCTAAAATGAAATCCCCTACTGAGAGCAGAGCAAAAGATGGGGGTGATAGTTCTGCGGATGGGGAGAGTTGTAGTGATGAAGAGGAGTTGGAGGCTATGGAGGCTGTGGAGGCTAAAGAAGTGGTGGAGAGTGTTAAAGAGGGGTGTGCGGCGATGATAGATCCCCCAGATGTCACCCAAAGTGCACCCCAAAATGCCCAAACCACCCAGGAAAGTGACATTATACAAGCAGCACAAGTAGCATTACCAGTGACTGATGATGATGATGATGAGGATGATGGTGGTGATGGTTATGGTGGTGGACTGTTAAAGGCCATAGAGATGCAGGAATCCCCTGTGAGGATGCAGCATCTGACCTTTGGTGATGACCTTGGAGAGGATGTTCCTGTGAAAGAGAAAAAGGGGAAGCCCCAAAAGAAGAAAAAAGAGCAAGTAAGCTTTGTCTTTACTTCATTCCAGCAGTCTGGGTCGGCTGAAAGGTCAGTCCAGGCTGCTACCCCCTCAGTACTGCCAGTCCCCGTTTCTGATGTGGAACGGGGCCAGCGAGGAGGGGAGAGTGTACGGGACAAGATGGTGGCGCATACCACTGCTGCTTGTGTCAGTAGCGGGAGTGGTGTCGGTAAGGAAGGACAGGGGCCAGACAGTGTGAGCGTGAGTCCATCAGGTGTCTGCACTGCAGGGCGCTCCTCTGTGGACGGGGGGAGTGTCCGGGTGCAGAGTGGAGGTGACGCGGGGTCGCTTCCAGTCGCGGTTCTGTCACTGCCGGAGGCTGCGTCACACCTTGCTCGCCCTGCTGGGCTTGGTGATGTGGCTTCCGGTGGTAGAGCAAGACGTCCTCTATGCCAGGAAACACCGGCACAAATGAAGGGATCCAGCCATGTGGACAGTATAACAACAGATATGAGAACTGATGTTGGTGATGCAATTAATACTGTAATGATGGAGGCCATATGCGCAATAGAAGCTGAGGTTGAGGGCAATGCAAAAAGTAGGGTGGATTCATCGCAGGCTCCTAAAGGTCTAGCTGCGCCAAAACATTCACCTGTGCCCAATGATACCAATGATGCTGGCGCTAGGGTAAAAAGGTCTCATGTGATAAAACCTGCCTTGTTGAAATTTGGTATAGGCCAGTCCAGCTCAGAAGGGGTTAATGCTGTTCAGTCTGTACAACCTGTTGATGGTATTTGTAATGTTGAGCAAAGGGCGGGTGGTGGTCCGGCTGCCCCCCCAGTGGTGGCTGCTCCGCCAAGGAGCTATGCTAGCATTGCTGCTGGGGGACCAGGGCGATCCTCATCTCCAGCTGACTCAGGGGTTGGTGACTTGCAACGACGCCTCCTGGAGGCATTACGGAAGGGTGACAGGTCAATCCAGGTAGAGGGGAGGGAGGTCGACTTGTCTTTCTGGATAGAGAGACATGGTCTGGGAGCCTTCCGAGAGAACAATGGGGAGGTGGTCTGGTCCCTTCCGACACCCGGGCAGGACAATGGTCGTAGGAATGTGGTCCGTCTGATATGGAGAGGCAGTGATGCGTGCCCATCGCGGGCAAAAGTTGTGGAGCTTCTCTTTCAGATGGATTTCAGGGCAAGCGACATCTATGCCCTGATCCACCCCTACGGCCTGTCTGAGTTTGACATCAGTTTCATACGGCCAGAGGGTCTAGAACTCTTCTGGTCAAATTATGAGCTGGTGAAAGACGCGCCTGGCTGGCGGGGTTTTACCGTAAAGGCGATATCCCGTCAGAGTGCAGTCAAAAAAGTGACAGTTCTAACCCGTAACGAATCGCTTTCTTGCTATGATATCATGACCTGGCTTGGTCGCTTTGGGGATGTGACAGACATGCCCAAAAAGAATTTTGATGAACATGGTATCTGGTCTGGGGCCTGGACGTTTTCTGTCAAACTAAGGCGTACAGGTAATACGGTTGCCCACATACCATCTGCTGCCTTCCTCGGACGCGATCGCATCCAGATCTTTTACCAGGGACAGCCTAAGGTTTGCCACAGGTGCGGTGACCCCACACATTTTAGTGCAAATTGCACCAAACAGGTGTGTGCACTGTGTGGGGGGACAGATCATCTAGCCGCATCCTGTGGGCGGATTAGGTGTAACCTGTGTGGTGACCTTGGTCACCCATTCAGCCGTTGTCCCCGCTCCTTTGCCAATGCAGCGGCCGCTCCAGCTAGGGAGAGCCATAAGGTTGCCTTGGCTGGGGAGGGTACAAGCAGAGGTGAAGGGGCAACAGGGCCAGTGAGGAAAGAAAAGAACAAAGGAAAGAGCCCCTCCAAGCTTAGGCGGGAGGAGAAACGCCGAAGGAGTAGGGAACTGGAGGATTCCCAGGTGGTAGGAATAGCACCTGGTCCTGCTCCTGAGGCAGGCTCTGATGTGGCTGAGGCCGTGGGGGAGGATGAGTTGAATGAAGAGGTTGTGAGGCTTCGTAGAGAGGAAGGCGAAGTAGCCACTTCTTCAGAATCTTCCCAATATGAAAGTTTTGGTGAGGAAGAAGAAAGGTGGCAAGAAAAAAAACGTAGAAAGGGCAACCGGAGAAGAAGGAGTGGGAGGGTAAAGTCCTCCTCTTCTCGAGTTGTGGGCCAGGTACCAAAAGGAAGCCCGACCAACCCCCCTCTGGTTGACCTGTCAAAGCGATACCAATCCCTTGAAAACATCTCTCCCTCCTCTTCGGAGAGGGAGACCGAGGGTGAAGTATCACGGGCAAAGAAGCCTCCAGGGGGCACCGAGCCTCGTCCTGCTGAACCATGTACTTCAGAGGGTGGGGCAAACCTGGAGTCAGGTGGAGATGAGTATGATATGGATTTGTCTACTTCTAAAAAAAGGTGTAAAGAAAGTAAGTCTTCCTCTTCAGAACATGAGGAAGGGAAGAAAAAGAAAGAGAAAAAGTAAAATGTTAAGTTGGCCGTCTAACTCGATCACCCATGATGGCGGCACTCACCCCATTGACTCTGGCATCCATTAACTGTGCCAGCATTAAGTCTGATACGGCTAGATTTGCAGCCTTTGATTTTCTCGGTCGTATTAACGCCGACATTTTGTTTTTGCAGGAGACCAGGTTGACAGATCTAGCCTCTCTAATAAAAGCCAAGAGAGAGTGGAGGCATGGGCCTTCACACTGGTCTCTTGCGGCTGAGCCGTATAGTGGGGTGGCGGTCCTTTTTACCGCTCCTGTAGAATGCAGACGGGTTATTGAGTTAGAAATGGGGAGGTGCCTGATCTTGGATGTCCTCATGAAGGGGCAAGAGCTCCGGCTCATTAACATCTATGCCCCACAGACTAAGTGGGACCGTAAAAGCCTTTTTATGAGGATTAAGCCCTTTCTTTTTACGAGTCGGCAGGTGATCTTTGGTGGAGACTTCAATACTATCACGAGGTCTCAGGACAGGAGAGGCGCCAAAGACAAGCTGGCTTATGATAGCATGGCCCTGATTAGTATAGTTAGGGAAGCTCGCCTAGAGGATGCCCACATCCGGACCCCCTCGGGCCACGCGGGTTTCACCTATCATCGAGGTAGCTGCAGGTCTAGATTAGACAGGTTTTATTTAAAGGAGGAAGCCGTCTCTTCCGCAGTGTCCGTGGTTGAGGTGGAGTTCTCCGACCACTGTCTAATTTTGTTTTCCCTGAATGTTTCAGAGACCCCCCGGATGGGTAGAGGCTACTGGAGGCTGAATTCGTCCCTCCTGGAAGAAGCAGAGGTAAGACAATCCTTTGAGGATTTTCTTCAGAGTCAGGTACCTCTACTGGGCCTATGTAGTAGTAAGTCAGAGTGGTGGGAGATATTCAAGAAGCGGGTTGCGAGGTTCTTCCGCCAGCTCTCGAGCCTCAGGTCCCTGAATAGGTATCGTGTGTATCAGGGCCTGAGGAGGAAACTCGAGCATCTAGTCTCGACTGGAGGTAGTAGAGAAGAGATCTCCAGAGTGAAAGCCTTGCTCATGAGGTGTCAGTATGATAGGCACGCATCTTTAGTTTTTGAGAGGGATTTCGGGAGGTACCGCTCGCCCGACCCCTACAGAAACTGTAAGATGTCAGTGAGTAGTAAGATCGTGACTGGACTGGTTGATAGTACGGGATCTCTGAACCGGTCCAGATCAGGGATCCTGGAGGTCGTCAGATCCTTTTACTCACACCTCTTGGGGAGGAAGGATCTAGATCGGGATGTGATGTCGGGTTTCCTGGCTGAAACCATTCCTGAGCCAGGGGTAGACCCCTCTCTTGATGTTTTGGCAGAAGAGATCAGGGAAGAGGAAGTTAGACTGGCGATTGAAGGGCTTGCCCTGAAGAAGTCGCCAGGTCCAGATGGCTTAACATCTGAGTGGTATAAGACCTTCAGGGACCTCTTGGTTCCCCTCTTGACCGAGGTCTTTAATGAGTGTCTTTCCTCGGGCACTCTGCCGAGGTCAATGAGGAGGTCAGCCCTGATTCTTCTGTCAAAGGGTAAAGATTCTAGCCGCATTGAGAATTGGAGGCCCATAGCTCTTCTCAATGCGGACAGGAAGATTCTGGCTAAGATACTGTTTAATCGGCTGGTGAAGTTTGCACCCCGGCTCCTTTCGGGGGCTCAGCACTGCTCTGTTCCAGGCCGAAGCACCTTAAGTGCTGTCCTTAGTGTCAGGGAGGCAGTGGAGCGGAGTAGTGCGGGTCTTTGGAAGGGGTACTTGCTGTCCCTGGATCAGGCCAAAGCATTTGATCGGGTGAACCACGAGTACCTCTGGTCTGTCCTTCTGAGATATGGCCTACCAGATACTTTTGTCAATTGGCTTAAGATCTTGTATGCAGGGGCAGAGAGTTTCCCGCTGGTGAACGGTTGGTCTGGCCGCTCTTTTGAGGTTGGGTCTGGTGTTCGCCAGGGCTGTCCTTTGAGCCCACTGTTGTATGTGTTCGCGATCGACCCTTTCCTTAGGGGGGTTGGTTGTGGACCATTGGCAGGGGTCAGGATGAGCCTGGAGGAGCCAGAAGCCACCCTGAGAGTGGTAGCGTACGCTGATGATGTCACTATCTTCGTGTCCTCGAGAGAGGAGGTCGATATGGTGATGTCGGAGGTGGACCGCTACTCAGAGGCATCTGGGTCCAGCATCAACCCGGATAAGTGTGAAAGTCTCTGGCTGGGAGGGGGAGATCCCGAGTTTGATCTCCCGGGCACCCTTCCAGGGCCCCAAGAATCAGCAAAAATCCTAGGCATTACTTTCGGCCAGGGTGATTACCCCACTAAAAACTGGGATGGTAGGCTCCAGAATGCCGCTCAGAGGGTGGACCAGTGGAAGGGTTGGTCTTTGACCCTCAGGGAAAGGGTACACCTGATCAAATCGTACCTGCTCCCTTTGTTCATCTACCTGGGCAGTGTATGTATCTTGCCAGAGGCTTCCTATACTAGGATCTACAGCCTGTTCTTCCAGCTGTTATGGGGGAATAGGCTGAACCTGGTCAAGAGAGAGGTTACGTACCGCACGAGGAGACTAGGGGGTTTGTCTATGGTGAACCCTGTGGTGTTCTTAGTGAACACCTTCTTGAAAGCTAACATCACAAACCTCTGGAAAGAGAGGGCTCCTCCGTGGGTACTCTCCTGCAGGGAATGGTTTCAGCCTTTCTTCCAGGAATGGGAGACAGGAGGGCGAGTGAAGGACCTTCGTACACCCCATGGGTATCTTCCGGCTTACGCTACCCCGACTCTGAAGATGATACGTCGGTGGGGTCTGGGAATGTGGGAGATCAGGACTCAGTCAAGGAAATTCCTTGACCAAAGGGTTCTGTTGACCCATTTCCAGAAGCCCTTGGCGCTCAGGGATTGCCCAGGTCGGGATCTAGAGGTTGGGGTTAGTCTTTTAAACTCGAAACGGATCCCTCAGAAGTTTTGGGATTTGGCCTGGCGCTGCTTCCAGGGGAAGCTATATGTAAGGGACAACTTGAAGTGCAGGAGCTCCGATGATCGGGGGTGTCCCCGAGAGGAGTGTGGGAATACGCTGGAAAGCATGGATCATTTCCTGCTTCATTGTCCCTTCAATATAGGGGTTTACACCAGGGTGGGCGCCTCCATGGGTTGGAGTCAGTTGGTCAGTCTCACCTATCCGGAGTGGGCTTATGGGGCATTCAGGAACCTGGGTGGCCGAGATCGATGCACGTTATTTCTAGTCAGCTTAGTGGTTAGGTACCACACGTGGAACGCACGGTGTCTAGTATCTACACAGCGTAGAGTCCTCTCCGAGGTGGAGGTCTGTAGGAACATCACTGGTGACCTCGGGAAGATCAGGTCTTTGGAGTATGGCAGGCTGGGTACAAGTAGGGCTTCTCTCCTGTGGAGAGGTTTTTCCTTTGCTGTGCCCTAGGTACTGAACCCACTGGGTGAGGGACCATAATTCTGGTTAGGGACAGTGTAGATAGGGACAGCAGTAGGGAGAATGTGAGGGTTAGATTAATATTTAGGGATAGTATTAGGGAGAGGGTAGGGAGAATAGTCAGGGATAGGTTATAAATTATTATGGTACCCGGTCTGCCATCCTCCGATCCCGGTGGGGGGATGTGCATGACACGTTAGCTTTTTGTTTTGGTTTTCTATCAGGTTATAAATGGTAAAGGGCTTACAGGCTACCGAACTTGGGTCATATTGTTATGTGTTGTGTTACACTATATGTTTAGGTAGTTTGGTGGAAAATGTGATACATTCTGGGGTATAGAATAGGTTGGGTGGGTGATGGGGGTTTGGATCGTGTGTTTTCCTGGCGTGAGCCGATGGAGCCGCAGCTATATCCGGACTAACTCTGCGGACTCCAACAACTTGAGGCTCATGCACAGGACGGTTACTTGATGGTTCTGACATGGGTCAATGAGGGACAGGAGTGAACATACTGACCTAGGCTTATGTCTAGATTTGGGGTGAGGGTGTTGGGGCGTGTAGGTAGTGTGATAGACAGGCTATTATTTCACATAGTTATTACATTGTTATTATTATTTGCTTCAATTTTGCTTTGCTTTCTCTTTGATTGTAAGATATAAGGCAGCCGGACCTGTTGTTCTTCAGTTGATTTGGGAGGTTTTTATCTCTTATTATTTCTATTAATGATGATGACAAAGGTAGTAGTACTGATGTTTTTTTTTTTTTTTTTTTTTTTTTTTTTTTTTTTTTTATGCTATCTTGTTTTCTTAGGTTAGTTTTAGTTAGGTGATTAGATTTATATCTAAAGTTATTTAGTGTGTGTGTATGGGGTTGGGGGGCTGTGTGTTTGGTGGTGGTGGTGGGTTCGGGGGTGAAACACGTTGGTGTGCATGTGTGTGTAGGAGGGTTGTTGGTGGGAATAGGGGTGAGCAGGCTAAGGTATGTGTGTTATTTTTCTTTGGTTATATCCCAGCTGGGACAACTTTAAGTTCAGCTATTTCATGGCCTATATGGCATTTGGCCCTATGCGGCCTTTAATCTGTGTGCTATGAAGTTTTTTTTTTTTTTTTTTTTGCTATCTTTAAACATAAAGCTGGACTGGCCATGTGAGGCAGGTGTGTGCGATTATTTTGTTGTTTATTTCACAATTTTGAAACACTGGATGTTTTTTTTTTCATGACAAGACAAGTTTAGTATTGTATTTGTTTTTGTTATGGCTGGATATGCCTGATTTTGGTTTATGTATTTGTTAATTTTTCTATTTTTCTAATAAAAGAATTACAGGATGCAACTCAAGATGAGTATAGGATCAGTTATGTAATGTATGTACACAATGTAGGACTGCGGTATGAGGCCACCGTAACGTGGTGGGGTAGTTTACACCACTTTCAAGTGGTAACCAAGAGCCTCATTATTTTTGTGGAAGTTTTTTATGGCAGTTTGGGGGGGCTGCTTTTAACTATTTCCATGTCTGTAGTGGGTCTGTATCTTGGTATTGCGGTGAGCTGTTGCATTTTTCTGTGTTTTTGTGTGTTATATACACAGTGACCCCATCAGCAGAATAATGAGTGCAGCTCTGGGGTATAATACAGGATATAACTCGGGATCAGTACAGGATAAGTAATGTAAGTACACAGTTACCTCACCAGCAAAATAGTGAGTGCAACTCTGCAGTATAAAGCCATGTTCATACCCTGGAACAGACCGGCCGTTCAGTGACCCGGCCGGTCTCTGAAAAGATCTTTGGGGCTGCAGCATTCTGATGCGGGCACATCCATGCGCGCCCGCATCAGAACTCCCCACAGCACATAATGAAGCTTGCGGCCAGGGCCGTCACTTCATTGTGTGAACTGATATGGTTTCCTACGGCTGCTACTCACTGAATAGTGGCCACAGAAAACTGACCTGTCAGTTCTTTGCAGCGCCGCGAGGGATCTCAGCCGGATCGTATACTATGTGTATATGCTCCAGCCGAGATCCCATAGAAGAAAAGGCAACGTATGTTTCCGTACAAAGTACGGCCGTTGTTGCCGATTTCATCAACTGCCGTACTTTTACGGAAACATACGTTGTGTGAACATAGCCTAATACAGGATGTTACTCAGGATCAGTAATGTAACGTATGTACTGTACACAGTGACCCCACCAGCAGAATAGTGAGTGCAGCTCTGGAATATAATACACCTTTGTTCGTAGGCTGAGCCAAGTATTGCAGTTTAGCCCCATTTGACACTACAGATGACATGTAAGTTCTCTCTTCTGCTTGGAGCATACAAGTCTCTGTTATGGGTGAATGTGGGTCAGCAGCTGTGGCCGCTTTCAGCCTCAAAGGGCCCTTTTACACAGAAAGATTATCTGACAGATTATCTGACAAAGATTTGAAGCTAAAGCCAAGACTGGTTTTGAAAAGAGGAGAAATCTCAGGCTTTCCTGTATGACCTGATCTCTGGTAATAGTCTGTTCCTGGTTTTGGCTTCAAATCTTTGGCAGATAATCTGTCAGATAATCTTTCTGTGTAAAAGGGCCCTTAGCCCTATTACACGGGACGATTATCGTGCGAAAAATCGTTAAATCGTTCGAATTTAAACAATAATCGTTCTGTGTAATTGCAGGCAACAATCGAAAAATCGTTCGTATGTCGTTGATCATTGATTTAGATCTGAACCTAAAATTATCGTTAATTGTTCTCTAATCGTTCGCTGTAATTCCACATTCGTTCGCTCAAGTTCCGCATTTTTTCACTAATCGTTCAGTGTAATTGCACATTGTTCATAGTTTTTCTGGGATCAGACAGAATAAACGATCATAGTTACGATCGCAATAACGATCATATTAACGATTGTAACTAACAATTATCGTTCTGTGTATTAACCCCTTAACGACACAGGGCATATATTTAAGCCTTGTGGTCGTTAAGGGAGTTCACAGCGGGGCCGCACGGCGACCTCGCTCTGAACCGCCGCGGTCCCGGGTGCCGCCTGTAGCTCAGGACCACGGCTATTAGCGGGCACGCTCCGATCGCTATGCCCGCTGCAAAGTTGACAGCTGCATCTGATTACTAGTTGCAGCCGATCCCTGTTGTCTAGTGGGGTGGATCCACATGTCTGTACCTGCCGGGTGTTTGAGACGTAATGACGCTGATCCCGGATCGGCACTCGATTGCTTCCGGCTGCAGCAGCCGAAAGCAGTCCAGTGCATATCTTATTGATCTATGCTGTATAACTATACAGTGTAGATCTCAATGAGAGATCAGTGTACTTATACTAGAAGTAACCCTAGCCCCAGGGGGGCTTCTAGTATAAGTGTAAAAAAAAAAAAAAAATGTTGTTGTTAATAAAAAGCCCCCTCCCCTAATAAAAGTTTGAATCACCCCCCTTTTCCCATGTTATAGATAAAAATAAATAAATAAACTTGTTTGTTATCGCCGCGTGCATAATCGGCCGAACTATTAATTTATCATATTCCTGATCCGCAACCAAACCAGAAAAATTGTAACAAAAAGAAATCAAAAAGTCGCATATACGCAATCAAGGTATCGATAGAAAGAACATAAGATGGCACAAAAAATGACACCTGACACAGCCCCATAGACCAAAGGATAAAAGCGCTATAAGCCTGGGAATAGAGCGATTTTAAGGAACATATATTTGTTAACAATGGTTTGAATTTTTTACAAGCCATCGCATAATATAAAAGTTATACATGTTACATATCATTGTAATCGTAAAGACTTGAGAAATATATATAACAAGTCAGTTTTACCCCAGGGTGAATGGCGTAAAAACAAATACCCCCCGAATAAACAAAATGCGTTGGTTTTTTTTTCAATTTCACCACACATTTATTTTTTTTCTGGTTTTGCAGTGTACTTTTTGAAAAAAGTCAGCCTATCATTGCAAAGTTCAATTAGTGGCGCAAAAAATAAGGGTTCATGTGGGTTTCTAGGTGAAAAATTGCAAGTGCTATGGCCTTTTCAGCACAAGGAGGAAAAAACTAAAATGCAAAAATCGAAATTGGCTCTGTCCGTAAGGGGTTAATAGCTCTATCCTACCTGAGTAACATCCAACATGGCCGTCATGTCAGCAACAACATTAAGCCAACTCTCTTCATACTCCTGAAATGTATATGCTGTATAGGTTTTAGGCTGCTACATCTGCCGCATGTGCTGTTACTATTGGTATCTTCAGCCGTGTATATAGTCAGTACTATGTGAGGTATATAGAGCATCTATAGACTGCTGTAATTTTGTATTTCAGATTGCATTGTTGCATATGCTATGTATGAACTGATGAAGTTCAGGGCCCACGAGAAGGGACTTGTGGATGACGTACGTGGGAAAACTACTGACAACATTGTTACTGGTTAGTGTATATAGATGTAGCCAGGAACCTATTCTGTGATGTTAGGGCCCATCAGCTGGTTGTTTATGAAGCCCCCCTACCCAGGAAAAGAGCAGCACAGCTGGGGCCATGTATATGTAATAATATGGGGGAATATGAGCTGTCTTATAATATGTCATCTAGGACAGGCTGCGTTATGAGTGTTCTGCTCTTGGGCGCTTTTTTTTTGTGTGTGTTTTTCCCTTTTGTTTTTCATATATTGATATCCAGATGGTTATGTTGGATTTGGTGGACTACATAGATGACCAGCGTTTTTTTTGTTTGTTTGTTTGTTTTTAATAAAATGGTGAAAGAAGGGTCTGGGGGTGTTTTTTAATCAAAGACTTTTCTCTATTGCATTGTGTTTTATTTTATGCTTAGTAGTGGAAGCTTTCTGATAGATGGCATCCATTGCTAAGTCGGGGCCTAGTTTTAGCCGGTATAAAATGGCTAACACTAAACCCTCCCCCCCCATTATTACCCAAATACCCAACGCATTGGGGTACTGGGAAGAGCCGGGTACCAGTAGTCCCAGAGCGTCAAATTTGGCGCTCCTGGACTGGGTGGTAGCAGGCCAATTTTGACACTGTGGGATTAGTGGTACCCGGCTGTCCCCAGTGGGTATAGGGGTAATATTGGGTGGGAGTAGTGTTAGCCATTTTATACCGAATGACACTAGGCACTGACTTAGAAATAGACAGCTTCCACTACTAAGCCTGAAATAAAATAAAAAAAAATAGAACAATACAATAGAGAAACATCCATTATTCAAAAAAGAACACCCCCATCCCCATTGTTGACCATTTTCTTTTTCAAAAAAACAATACTGGTCATAGCCAAAGTCCACCTAATCCAAGGCAGTCCTCTGTATACTGATAACTGAAAAATAAAACACACACAAAAAAAGGCCAGGAGCAGAACACCCATCATTGTGACAGGTGTTCCGCACATTACAGTATGCAGCATTTTGGCAGATGCTGCTTACAGTATTCCACACAAGGGGTTAAGTTAGGATGCATAGCATTCACACTTAACCCTTTGTGTGCCAGACTGAACAATGTGGCCCCCAGGAGATTAAATGAGGATGCATGCCACATAACCCACCACTGCCCGGCTAATACATTACCTGCCCACATAACCCCCAGCTGCCCGGCTAATACATTACCTGCCCACGTAACCCACCGCTGCCCGGCTAATACATTACCTGCCCACGTAACCCACCGCTGCCCGGATAATACATTACCTGCCCACGTAACCCCCAGCTGCCCGGCTAATACATTACCTGCCCACGTAACCCACCGCTGCCCGGCTAATACATTACCTGCCCACGTACTCCACCGCTGCCCGGCTAATACATTACCTGCCCACCTAACCCCCAGCTGCCCGGCTAATACATTACCTGCCCACGTAACCCACCTCTGCCCGGCTAATACATTACCTGCCCACGTAACCCACCGCTGCCCGGCTAATACATTACCTGCCAACGTACCCCCCCCGCTGTCCGGCTAATACATTACCTGCCCACGTAACCCACCCCTGCCCGGCTAATACATTACCTGCCCACGTACCCCACCGCTGCCCGTCTAATACATTACCTGCCCACGTAACCCCCAGATGCCCGGCTAATACATTACCTGCTCACCACTGTCCGATCAGCTGCCATAATGTCGGCTGATCATTGTCTTTCAACGGGCTAAATTGAAATGATAGCAATGGTCTGCTGGCCGTTGGTCCGTGTAATAGGGGTGGTGGCAGCAGACCGCTGCTATCTTCTATGGGCTGCCAGGACAATCTGATCATCTAGACATCCGCTCCCTGCACCATCCTTCCCTTTCCTGCTCGCTGTCTGTGTGTAATAGCACAGACAGCGAGCAAGGAACACTCGCTTGCACTTTAAGGGCTAGTTCACACTACGGAATCCGCACGGATGAGCTCCTGCGGATTTTGTGCGTAGGCAGATTCCGATGTCTGCCCCAAAAAGAATTGCAGATGGCAGAATGTAGCATAGAATAAAATCTATGGGACACCCAGATGTTCAAGTGGGGGCGCACATGGAATCCACCGGAGCTTATCCGCCCGGATTCCATTGTGTGAACGCGCAATAATGTTGGCTGTGTAATAGGGCCATTACTCTCACTCCAAGTGGGCTATTGTACTCGGTTCTACTCACTATGAGGTCCATTATCCCAGTTGCAAATAGATGACTTAGTGTGACAGCTAAATCTAAGTGAGTAATGTACCAGGTACATAGACCCACTATGCCGTCCATTATCCCACATTCTCACACTGAATAAGCTATTTGCAAGTGATTAAATGTACCAGGTACAGAGATCCATGTTATAAAAGAGCAGAAGTACCAGGTACATAGATCCACGTTATTAAAGAGCAGATATACCAGGTACATAGATCCATGTTATAAAAGAGCAGATATACCAGGTACATAGAGATCCATGTTATAAAAGAGAAGAAGTACCGGGTACATAGATCCATGTTATAAAAGAGCAGAAGTACCGGGTACATAGATCCATGTTATATAAGAGCAGAAGTACCGGGTACATAGATCCATGTTATATAAGAGCAGAAGTACCAGGTACATAGATCCATGTTATAAAAGAGAAGAAGTACCAGGTACATAGATCCATGTTATAAAAGAGAAGAAGTACCAGGTACATAGATCCATGTTATAAAAGAGAAGAAGTACCAGGTACATAGATCCATGTTATAAAAGAGAAGAAGTACCAGGTACATAGATCCATGTTATAAAAGAGAAGAAGTACCAGGTACATACAGTAGATCCACATTATATAAGAGCAGAAGTACCAGGTACATAGATCCATGTTATAAAAGAGCAGATATACCAGGTACATAGATCCATGTTATAAAAGAGCAGAAGTACCAGGTACATAGATCCACGTTATAAAAGAGAAGAAGTACCAGGTACATAGATCCACGTTATAAAAGAGAAGAAGTACCAGGTACATAGATCCATGTTATAAAAGAGCAGAAGTACCAGGTACATAGATCCATGTTATAAAAGAGCAGAAGTACCAGGTACATAGATCCACGTTATAAAAGAGCAGAAGTACCAGGTACATACAGTAGATCCACGTTATAAAAGAGCAGAAGTACCGGGTACATAGATCCACTTGGATTTAGCATCCTCACACTGAGTAAGCTATTTCCAAGTGAGGGAATGGACAGGGTACATAGATTTATTTGGATTTAGACGCAACCCTAAAAGTATGTTAAGGACCTGTGATGATGTCATGGTCATTGGTCACATGACCATGGTCTCCCAGGTCCTTTACCTAGGGGGCGGTCTAACTGAAAATGGAGCACAGGGGAGCTGCTGGAGAAGAGAAGAGACTCCCTCTTTCAGGGTAATGGGTGACCAGGGAGACAACCCTGTCCTGTCCTGGGGCTGAGAATAGAGAAAGTGGTGGTGGGGGGGGGAGGAGAGATACCACTAGAAGGGGAGGTGAGAGGAGTCACTGCTGATATTACTGGGAGGAGGAGAGTAGGGCTTAAAACTGCCTATGGTTGCCTGGATACCAGTGATGCCGTAGAGCTGTGGTTGCCTGGATACCAGTGATGATTAGTACCTGTCTGTGGTTGCCTGGATACCAGTAATACCTTAGACCTGTGGTTGCCTGGATACCAGTGATGCTTTAGAGCTGTGGTTGCCTGGATACCAGTGATGATTAGTACCTGTGGTTGCCTGGATACCAGTAATTCCTTAGACCTGGGGTTGCCTGGATACCAGTAGTGATTAGTACCTGTTGTTGCCTGGATACCACTGGTGCCTAGTACCTGTTGTTGCCTGGATACCAGTGATTCCTAGTACTTGTTGTTGCCTGGATACCAGTGATGTATAGTAGCTGTTGTTTCCTGGATACCAGTGATTCCTAGTACCTGTTGTTGCCTGGATACCAGTGATGTATAGTACCTGTTGTTGCCTGGATACCAGTGATTCCTAGTACTTGTTGTTGCCTGGATACCAGTGATGTATAGTAGCTGTTGTGGCCTGGATACCAGTGATGTCTAGTATGTGTTGGTTTCCTTGATACCATTGATGCCTAGCATCTCAGCTTTCTTCAGCACAGCACACGTGATGCCAGTCGTGCGCTGAGCGCCGTGAAAGGGAGCAGCCATTGGCTCCTTGCTGCCACTGTCAGTGCTGAATTTCTTCATCAGGAGCGCTCACAATTAGGGCCAGCTCACACGGAGGAGAAGTTGCTGAATCCCGCCTGCCTCAGCGTGTTAATGGGATGGCTCGTGTGCCTCCACTTCCACTGCTCTCCGCTCAAAGAATTGACATGTCCACAAGCCATCCCATAGACACACTGTGTGACACTGAGGCAGGCAGATATTCCGCCACTTTTGCTCCGTGTGAACTGGCACTTAATAAAGCCACTTGCTGCACCCAGTGTGGGGGGAGCGGGACAAACATAAATCAATATATATAGTGTTTGTTCTCCATCTTTGCTTTCTCTTACAGATGAGCCGGCTCTGTAGCTGGCAGCAATGCAGTATATCAGTGTCACTATGTGCAGCATTTATACTCATCAGTCCTGATCACATAGCAATAATTTTACAGCATCACAGTTTATGATTAATAATGGTTTTATTGTTAATATTCTCCTTTGTTATAACTGATCATTTATCACTACGATTGCTCAGAAACAAGTGAATATTGGGGATATTTAGCAACATTTCATGGGTGATTAATATGGTGTATTCAAGCATAAGCTTAGGGTGCATCCACCGCTAACTGCTCCTCCCTCATCACTGACTGCTCCTCCCTCCCTTACAGGCCCCTCCTCCATCACTGACTGCTCCTCCCTTACAGGCCCCTCCTCCATCACTGACTGCTCCTCCCTCATCACAGGCCTCTCCTCCATCACTTACTGCTCCTCCCTCATCACTGACTGCTCCTCCCTCCCTTACAGGCCCCTCCTCCATCACTGACTGCTCCTCCCTTACAGGCCCCTCCTCTATCATTGACTGCTCCTCTGTCACATACAGGCCCCTCTTCCATCACTGACTGCTCCTCTCTCACTTACAGGTCCCTTCTCTATGACTGACTGCTCCTCCCTCATCACTTACTGCTCCTCCCTCACTGGCCTCTCCTCCATCATTGACTGCTCCTCTCTCACTTACAGGCCCCTCTTCCATCACTGATTGCTCCTCCCTTACAAACAGGCCACTCCTCCATTACTGAATACTCCTCCCTCATCAATAACAGTCCTCTCCTCTATCACTGACTGAACGTCCCTCACTCACAGGCCTCTCATCCATCACTGATTGCCTCTTCCTAATCAATGACAGGTCCCTCCTCCCTCACTTACAGGCCCTTCCCCATCACTGTCAGACTCCTCCTCCATCACCAACTGCTGCTGCCTCATGAATGGACAAATGGACCCTGACTTGGATTACACCAGATAGCACAATACTCCCTACGAAATGATCGCGCAGATGACCAGATTGGCAAGGTCCTGGGATTGCAGTGATAGGACTAATAGAGAGCACTCTAAACAACAGGTAGATACAAATGGAATTTTTTTTACTGAACGAGGGACGTGTTTTGGCTCTTACATCTAATAGAGTTTACAAAGCCTCAAATCCAAAGTAATTGAAAGGGCAAGCCCCATGCCCTCTATATATGACTTTGGGGCTTTCCCTTTAAATATGACTTTGGATATGAGTGTTTGTAAGCTTGAGAAAGGCTCTATTAGATGCGAGAGCTGAAACACTTGTTTAGTAAAAGACTCTCCGTTTGTATCTAACTCCTGTTCAGAGTGCCCTCTGTTAGCACTATCACTGCAATCCCAGGACCTTACCAGTCCGGTCATCTGCAGGGCCATTTCGAAGGAAGTATTGTGCTATCTGGCGTAATCCAAGCCAGGGTCTATTCATCCTTGTTACAACTAGTCGCTGACTAGAGTGCATCCCGGCCAGCTGTACTGATTCCCCTGGATATAATAGCTCTGCATAGAGCTGTGCTTAGTGCACAACCAACTAAGGTGAGTGTGCAGTTACAGGAACCTTGTCTGCACTGTTTGTCTGACCTACTTTATACCAGGGCTGTAAACTCGGAGCTAGTTTTGGGTGGAGTCGGAGTCGTAAAAAAGTTTACCCACTTCGACTCCAGCTTTTAAATAATCTTAAAAATTTTGAGAATTGTTTTGATATAAATTTTATAAGTTTTGATCATCAATATATTTTATGAGCAACATTCAAATAGGACACTGCCCCTATTAGATAAGGGTGATCGGGAAAAAGTTGTCGGTCACTATTTGTCAGTTTGTTTCTGAGCTTGAAGAGTCCATTGTTTGGGGGGAGATCTGTGCTGTTCTCTTCCTGGATGCTGGATGAATGTATATGAGCAGCAGTGTAATAAGAAGGAGGAGGAGAAGCCATAAGTAGTGTAGACTGTGTGTTTGTGCGCTATGACTGCAGCAGGTTATGTGTGTGTGTGTGTGCTATGGCTACAGCAGGCTGTGTGTGTGTGTGTGTGTGTGTGCTATGGCTGCAGCAGGCTGTGCATGTGTTCTATGGCTGCAGCAGGCTATGTGTGTATGTGTGTGTGCTATGGCTGCAGCAGGCTGTATGTTGGCTATTGAAATTAAAGGGGTACTCTGGGCAACAGTGAAAAATCCAGGGCGAAACTGGGGTGGTTGGTTCATAATAAAGAAATTCTATTTACCCGTTCCCGTGAAACCTATTATCCTGGTCACGCCCCTCTGGGTGGTGGACCTCTCAGACATCTGCACATGTGTGCACATATACAAAATATATATATAATGTTAGCAAAGAAGTGGTTGAGACCATTTGGATGTCGGGTGCCCAAAGTAAAAAAACAAAAAGCTTTGCGGTTTAGGAGCATATTACGTCTGTCTCCGCCGCGTGGAGGTTGGGCAACATGTTCATTGCCTGTACAAGAAAAACTGGCCGCTACATCGCCATACCTGCCTTTGGTGATTATCTTAATGTCAACCCCTTACACTTGAGGTTCACATTGGAGTGGAATACCTAAAGCATTTCCTTTTTAGACTTAACTTTAGTTGGCAATATACACGAACAGACAGTGAGTACCAACACGTATCACAAGCCCATAGCTGCCAACACTATCCTGTTCGCCCAATCATGCCATCCACCGCACACAATTAAAGCTGAACCACTAGGGGAACTCACAAGAGCAAAACTTAATTGGTCTGGTGAGGGGATGTGGCTACAAGAAAAACTCCAAGTGTTGGACAGATTGTCTGAACGTGGCTATAAAAATGGATGTTGGATCCTGCTGAGAAGAGGGTAGCTGGACGCACACGTGACACTACTAAATAGGGGAACTTCTAGGTCATTCTTCTGCTAAATTCCCTTCTTTGGTGACTGGTTTTCAGGCCAGGCTGTGAAGGCCTCATCCCCTGGAGCAGCAGGAGAAGGATACAGGTAGAATATGAAGCTATGGAGGAGACTGACAAAAAGCTCAACAACTGGAGAACGTCCGGCAGATGAGGAGCGGGCGTGACACCCCTGAGGATCAGATGGGGACAGAGACGGCTGAGCCGAAGGTATCACCTCATACATAGACCCACATTAGATTTCCACTGTGGTTATTGGTGCGGAAATGGCACAGATTTTCCCTTTGACAAATAATCCCACAAGATTTCTGCTGCACTTAATCCCTCCTTGACTGGAGTGCTGCAAAATATTTTTAGGAAACAAAAGATACGAAGATGGAAAATAAAGATATTGGGGGAGATTTATGAAACCTTATGAAAAACTATATGTTCCTATAGTGCACGGAGCGCTGAGGATGAGTAGGATTCTTGCTGTCATCCTCGGCACCGTTTCTGTTATATTAGGAGATTAATCCGTATGCTAATAAGTTGTTTTGGTGCACTGTCCAGCCCGCTCTGCTGATATTCATTAGGGGGGGTGGAGCGGCCAGGGGGCAGATCAGTTCATGTTGGAGCTGTAGCCCCGCCCCCAGTGCACCAAAACAACTTATAACATGGGGATTTAACTCCTAATATCACAGAAATTGTGCTAAGGATGAAGGGAAGAAACTTAACTTCATCCTCAGCGCCCTGTGTGAGAGATATCACCAGTAGTAATAGTTTCCCTTAACATTGCAATACAAAGTGTATAACACTGTCATTAGTTCTGTAGGTGTTCAATGGATGACAGATTCGCTTTAAAGAAATTATCTAGGATTAGAAAAACATTCTTCCAAAAATAGCGACATACGTGTCCTCAGGTTGTGTGTGGTATTACAACTCAGTTCCATTCACTTCAGCGGATCTGAGCTGCAATTCCATAAACAAACTGAGGACAGGAGTGGTGCTGTTTCTATAGGAATACGGTCATGTTTTACTAATCATGGATAACTTCTTTAAGGTTTTTAGTGTGGTTTTGCCAAACAAATAAAGGGTTGTTCTGGAGACTCAAAAATACCCCCCTTAAATTACTAATACATTGCTTTAATAAAGTTACATTACTTTCTAAGATAACTTTATTAAAATAAATGTATGTATTTTGGTAGCAAATAGTCGACCATTTATTCATACATTTCCAGCAGGAATAAAAGGAGTGACACAATGCAGAGTGCTCCCAAGAGACGCTCCACAATTGCTTTCCGTAATATGAGTTTTTCCTAAACTAGACAGGTCAGGAGAGCTGACCGATCCTCCAGATCCTCTGATCAGTGCTTTACTCTCTCATATAGTCGGCAGTGTGATGACTTGTGTACAAATGATTCTGACCACTGTATGGCGGTATTATTGGCTGTATTGTTCTTTGTGTAGCGGTAATGGATACTTGTCACCTGTGCCTGATCATGTGACTTGGTGCTTCCATGGTCCACTGTTATTTTCCTTCTTATGACCATAGTGTAGACCACATGTTTAAGCAAGTATCAAAGACTGTCATCAAGTAAAGCAAGAGTACAGTGACATGCGTTGTGTACTGCAATAGGGGGTAACCCCCCCCCCCCCCACACACACACAAACACACACACCTAATGGGGAAATTGCCTAACTACCGGGGGCATCTACTTATGAGGGGCGATTAACCTACTGCACTTCTGCCCCTTCATTCTAGCAATCAGTAAGGGTCTCAGCACCTTTTCCCCACCCACACAATCTTCTAGCGTGTCACTATGACATATCAGAAGTTTGTCCAAATAAAAGCAAACCTTTAAAAATGTTAAATAAAAATATAAGAAAACTGCCCACTTGATGAAAATTTAACTCACCCCCTTTTTCCCATTTTTCAAATAAAAATGTAACTAAAAATAGCGAGACTTGGTATCGCCATGTGCGGAATGATCCGGACACTACCTGGAAGTAAAGACACAGACACAAAGATGTAAAGGGGCAAAAAAATATATTTTATTTCAAGTTATAGGGAGAGTAATTTTACATGTATGACTGTGGGGGCTGTGAGGCTGAGATGATCCTGAGGAAGGCAAAAACCCCTAAGAGGGAAGAGTCAATTGTCCTCAAGGGGAAAAATTCCTTCCCGACCCCAAATGTGGCGATCAGAGCAAGTCCCAGGATCACAGCCGCTATCTATGTGTAGTGCATGTTTATGTGTATATATATATGTGTGTGTGTGTGTGTAGTTGTCATGTGTCTGTGAGGTGCGATACTTACCAGGCCTGTAGCGGAGAGTTCAGGGATAATAGCGCTGTGGTAAGATCCCTGGTGTCAATGGCCCCAGGGCTACAACAAGCAGCTATTATTCCTGAGCTTTCCGGGTGCCAGATGGGAAATACTCACCGGCTGCTCCTGGGGTGTAGAGGGTCATCAGGAGGTGGTGGTGGTTTCTGATGCCAGCAGACGTGAATTTACGGGCGGGAGGGGGTTAAAGGAGTCTTCTCCCCCTTTTTCTGATGTTATAGGGGGCCTCCTCCTCCCCATTTGAGGCAAATGAACCCCAATGAGGTTAATGGCGCCTCATTTGCCTCTAGGTGTTACAGTGGTTATCTGGGGAGCTGAACAGGCATTTCCTTTCCTCTCTCACCGGCATCTCACTTCCAGTTTGGTGACATCTCATCCTGACAACTTCTGACCTGGCATAGAGGTGGCGGCTGAGGTGGGAGATCAGGTACTATGGTGTGATCACCACATGTGGGTGAAACCAGTCCCGCCGGTAGTGGCCAATATATGCACAATGATGGAATATCGTGTGTACATTGGCTACCACTGGTTTCACCCGCATGTGACAATCACAGCCCAGTACCTGCCCCACTGTCTCAGCCCGCTGCCTTTATGCCAAGTCAGATAGTGTAGAATGAGAAGACACCAAAACCAGATGAGAGACAAAAGGAAAGATAATGCCTTCTAGCTCCCTAGTTAACTTATCTAAGGGCGCCTCCTCCAGACCCCTCTAGGTGTTCTTAGAGTCTAGTCCTCCTATGTTTGATGGTAAAAGGGGGCTCCTCCTTCCCCCATAAGAGGCAAATAAATCCTCCTGATGTTACGGGCCCCTAATTTGCCTCTAGATGTTAAAAGGGGTTATCTGGGGAGCTGAAAAGATATTTCCACCATTACCAGCATCTCACTTCCAGTTCAATCACATCTCATCCCAACATCTTTTGACCTGGCAAAGGTCTGAGACAGTAGATCAGGTACTATGGTGTGATCACCACATGTGGGTGAAACTCGCCGCCAGCAGTGGTCAATGTACGCGCAATGTTGTGATGACATTGGCAACATTGTTTGTATATTGGCCGCCACTAGTTTCACCCACATGCAACAATCACAACAAAGTACCTGGCCCACTGTCTCAGGCCGCCTCCGTTTTGCCAGATAAGAAGATGATGGTGCGAGAGGAGACCAAACGAAAAGTGAGACGCCGGCGAGGAAGGAAGCGCCTTTTTAGTTACCAAGATAACCCCTTTAAGGGCACCTCCTCCAGACCCCTCTAGGTGTTGTGAGTGTCTACTCCTCCTGTCTCTGATGGTAAAAGGGGGCTCCTCCTCCCCCATGTGTGGTAAATATATCCTCCGGATGGTATGGGCGCCCCATTTACCACTTGATGTTAAAAGGGGTTATCTGGGGAGCTGAAAAGATATTTCCACCATTACCAGCATCTCATTTCTAGTTCGGACTCATCTCATTCCAACATCTTCTGAGCTGGCAAAGGTCTGAGACAGTAGATCAGGTACTATGGTGTGATCACCACATGTGGGTGAAACTCGCCGCCAGCAGTGGTCAATGTACGCACAATGTTGTGATGACATCGGCAACATTGTTTGTACATTGACCGCCACTAGTTTCACCCACATGCAACAATCACAACAAAGTACCTGGCCCACTGTCTCAGGCCGCCTCCGTTTTGCCAGATAAGAAGATGATGGTGTGAGAGGAGACCAAACCAGAAGTGAGACGCCGGCGAGGAAGGAAACGCCTTTTTAGTTACCAAGATAACCCCTTTAAGGGCACCTCCTCCAGACCCCTCTAGGTGTTGTGAGTGTCTATTCCTCCTATCTCTGATGGTAAAAGGGGGGCTCCTCCTCCCCCATGTGTGGTAAATGTGTCCTCCGGATGTTATTGGCGTCCCATTTACCACTTGATGTTCCGGACGCCTCCTCCTCCAGACAGCTCCAGATGGTCGGGTGTCTTCTCCTCACACTGGCGGCGCTGTGTTATCTAGATAGGATATATAACAAGCAATGTGTTAATAATGACAGGTTACATATATAGGCTCCATATGAATATACAGTCAGAATAAAAGTGATCTGAGGTGTGAAGGGATTTTGGGTACTCACCTT
Organism: Dendropsophus ebraccatus; assembly: GCF_027789765.1. Classification (NCBI taxonomy): domain Eukaryota; kingdom Metazoa; phylum Chordata; class Amphibia; order Anura; family Hylidae; genus Dendropsophus; species Dendropsophus ebraccatus. Next base: position 26,391 of record NW_027210328.1, on the reverse strand, counting down.
TACTCCTCCTTGGTGGCGCAGCAGCAGCAGAACAGCGCCCGCAGTCTATAAGGGAAAGAGAAAAACCAGCATGACTTTCCTGAGATCAGACCTGTCAGCAGTGATGGGGAATAGACATTATACTGGAGAGAGGGGACTCAGTGCTATCCTAGTGGGTGAGATACAGGCGGCACCATGTCTCTTGTATGTCTGTATTATGTACATGAGGCCTTTTGTGGTTATTATATGTGACTGATAATATAATATATAGTGATGACATGAGGATATACAGTGCAGCTATAGAAGTGTGTTATCATGTAAGTGTATCATCCCTTATATTTACCTGGATAAGATGGATCTCCTCCTGCTGCTGCTTCTGCCGAGGAGAAATGAGCAAGAAATGGAGGGAAATCAATGGTTAGTGTAAGGAAACCAGAACTTCTGAGCACATTATATAGAAACAATGCTCTTTTACCAGCTCTACTCACACCTGCAGTAATATACTATTCACTATTACCCACAATAGAAATTAGATCCCACCTCTAAATAGAGCGCCCCCGTCCTCTCTCTATATACAGGATTGTAAATAACAATTCCTTGCATTCACAATGTTATAAGTTTTGTTTCATTACCTGGGGATCTCCATGGCCGTCCCTTTGTCCTCCTCGTCCTCCTCTTCTTCTCTGTGTATAGAATGTAAACCATCTCATATATAAATGTATTGTTATATTACAGATTATAGAGTTTATTGTAAAGAAAGTGATTGCAATAGTAATGTAGTGAGCTGTACACTGCTCTATACAATAACCATATAGTACTGTATATTGCAGGTACAGCCAGCGAAAGTATAAAGTGTATGGGGACCTTAACAACTAAGTCCCAGTGTCAGCAGTTTGTAATGTGAATAAATGCTGTTAAAATAAATAGAAAAATATGATTCTATGTCTAACTAGAGCGCCCCCTATCCGGCCCTCCTACTGCTCCTCTCTCTATACAGGATGGGAAAAAAATAAACGTGTATTCACAATACTATAAGCTTTGAGCCCTCACCTGGGGGGGTCTGCAGCCTCGTCCTCTTCCTCGTCGACGTCGATTTCACTGTATAGAGAACATAAACCAGCTTGTATATATGTATATATATATATATATATATATATATATATATATATATATATACCTCCTGTCTTTCTGCCGCTCCTCTCTATACAGTATAGTAAAAAAAAAAAAAAAACGTGTATGCACAATACTATAAGCTTTGAGCCCTCACCTGGGGATGTCCGCAGCCGCGCCATCTTCCTCGTCGTCGTCGATTTCACTGTGTAGAGAACATTCACCAGCTTGTGTATTTATATATATATATATATATATATATATATATATATATATACACACACATCCTGTCTTCCTGCCGCTCCTCACTCTATACAGGATGGTAAAATAAATAAATATGTATTCACACAGCTTTGAGTCCTCACCTGGAATTGTCCTCTGCCTCGTCCGCCTCCTCCTCTTCGTCAGTCTCACTGTATATAGAACATAAACCAGCTTGTGTGTATAAATATATATAGACATTTATTAGGACCAGTGTAAATCCAGCAGGACCTGTACCTACCACAAGGCAGCTGCAGAAATCTACAAGTGCTCCGCAGCAGGTGTAGGTTTCTGCCCTGGTTTTTCCCTGTTTTTCGGCATAAACCATGATAAATTAGTAGCAGATGGAGGCCACAGCTTTTTGTGCCTCTTTCTCAATGTACTCAGGGGTGCACATATATAAATCTGCCCCATAGTTTTGGGGATATGGGAATATACATACGTGAGTTTTGAGCGGGGAACAGAGATATAAATGGAATCATATTGTGATATCATGTAGATGGATGATTATATCTCTGCTGGTTCTTCATACTTACACGATGGTCTCCAGGCTCGGGATCCAACCGTGCAGTGGGTACTTGTCGTCTCTGTAATAGAGAACATAGGGTTGGTTAGGATGATTGTTACTTGGTCCCATTTGAAACTTTCAGAAAATGCTATTTATTGCCGCCTCTCTATATAACATTAATTCCATCAATGATATTTATTTGGGATCACTGCCAGTTGTCCCCTTAAGGATAGTTTAACACGTACCGGACCCGGCCCCTTTAACCCCCCGGCGGCACGCATGCCCGATCGCCCCCCCTCGCACCGATCCCTCCCCTTCGCCCGCTTGCTTCATTGTGTGCTGTGAGAAGTTCTGATGTGGGCACGCGCTGATGTGCCCGCATCAGAACACTGCGGCCCGAAAGTTCATCTGCGGCCCATGGCCTTAAGGTGCGTTCACACTACGGAACCCATGCGCATATCCCACCACATATTCCGCAGCTCGTCCCCCATCACCGTTTGTGCCATAGACTCCATTCTATGGTCGGGTGGATTCCACCATCCGCCGGAAGAATTGACATGTCATTTTGGGCCACATATGATCACTGTTTATTCTATGCTTTTATGGGGTGAAGCAAGTAAAATAACAAGTAAAAAAAAAAAAAAAAAAATACTGTAAAAATGATTTATTTGACTTTATTACTGTTTTCATGTAGTGTAATTACCTGAATATCCACGGCGCCTCCATCACGTCCATCTTCCACCTATTACATGATAAAAAAAATTGCATATTATAAAGGGGATGTCAGTCCTCCAAGAGCTGCATGTTGGGGGAGGTTTTATAGAAACATGTACATTGGAAATCCACTGGCCCAGATTTATTAGACCAGATGATCTGACTATAAATATGCTGTTAGCACTGGGCATTTGGGTTGGAATATTTTTGTGAAAATTTTGCACAAAATCTTGGTCAAACTATGTTTAATGTACATTATGTGAGTTCACCTTAAAAAAAAAGTCTTCTTACTTTTTTATATTAAACCAATGGACATTATTTAAAATACCCAAGGGGATATTACTAGGCCTCAGATCCCTCCTGTGTACCTGTAAGTGTCTTAAAGGTGTGGCTTAACCTGTAAGGTGCCACTGCTTCCCTCTCTCCTAGCCCCCCCCCCCCAGCCTTTTCCCTATGAACGTGACTGATTGTTTTGGCTTGGCCGTCAGTCATGATGATAGAGGAGATTTAGTTGAGACAAATTGTAAATGAGTGCCTGGGAATATCACCGTGTGTATGTCTACAAGGCTGTTACTTCTGGTATCCGGCTCAAAAACGTCCCTTTTCTTATTTGCAGAAAAATGCTGGAGCCGGATGAGATGGGAAAGTCACCGCCATCAATGCTTTTGTCTACTTGGAGTTTTTCGTCACTTTGGGACCTTGGTGTGTGCTCTAGGTATGGCGTCTTTTCTTTACATATGTGTTGTGTGTTTTGTGAAAGTTTTTGTTTTTTACTTTACAGTTCATGTGATTGAGGTTGGTTTCACACAAGACATTTTTTTTGGAAATCTTCCACTGTAATTTTTGAGCCAAAGCCAGGAGTGAATCCGGCAGGTAGGAGATATATAAGCGCTTCTTTTATTGTACCCATTACTTTGAATCCATTTCTGGTTTTGGCTTAAAAACTGCAATGGCAGCTTTCCAAAAAAAACTGGCATGTGTAATTCCAGCGTTAAAAAGAAACCAGTGAATCACATGCTCTGCTATGGGGAAACACCACAAAATCAGACACAAGAAATACACATCATTTAACCGAAATGCTGTAAGGTTTACTAGAAAACAATACAAGTAATGTAAAATTAAAGGGGTAGTTTAGCAAAAAAAAATTCTTTCAAATCAACTGGTGCCAGAAAATGCCAGACATTTATATTTTATGAAAAAATCCATTACTGATCAGCTGCTGTATGTCCTGCATGAAGTGGTGTTTTCTTTCGAGCCTGGAGAGCAGGAGGGGGTTTTCTATGGGGATTGGCTACTGCTCTGGACAGTTCCTGACATGGACAGAGGTGGCATCAGAGAGCACTATGCCAGACTGGAAAGAATACACCATTTCCTGCAGGACATACAGCAGCTAATAAGTACTGGAAGAGTTGAGATTTTTTTTTATTAGAAGTAAATTACAAATCTCTCGCACTCCTTGGCACCAGTTGATTTGAAAGTTTGTTTTTTTCCTGAACTACCCAAGAAAGATTCAAACACTTGTTTACTATGAGATACTTACTCCCAATCGTCCTCATCTTCATCATCGGTGTCTTCCTCGCTGCTGTTAGTGATAAAATAAAGAAGATAGTGAAAACCAGACACACATTACAGGCATCATTTTTCTGGCAGAACTGCATCCGCGCTGTGATCGGTGTCTATAGGGGAGGAATTATAGGGTCACACAAGTTTTACATTTTTAGTTTTACATTTAAACAAAAGGCTACAAATTTTGCTAGAAAAAATACAACTAATGTAAAATTAAAGGGATAGTTCAGCAAAAAAGTTTTTTTCTTTCTAACCAGCTGGTGCCAAAAAGTGCCAGAGATTTATAATTTACTTCCATTAAAGAATCTCAAGTCCTCCATTACTTCTCAGTTGCTGTATGTCCTGTAGGACGTACAGCAATCCTGCTCCACATTGATAAGGGGCAACACCCCAAACAGTTATCTGTGGATGGTTACCTAGCCTTGGTTTATCCCTTGTCATTACATTGACTTATAGGCCCACTTAATATGGTGGTTTTGGTGGTTTCCTAACAGGAGCTGCCCCTTGGCTGGGTCCTTCCCGGAGGGATATCTGGCTAGTCCTGTGTTTTGAGACTCTTCATTGAGGCTCCACAGGCTCTTCTTTTTCATATTGATGTTTCCCAGGGGGCAATGCACCTAGGACTTCACTGCAATGAGCGCTTTCACTAGCAGCCGGCAGTGTTGTCATTTGGCTGGTCTCCCTGAGTTCAGCAATCTGTTTCTCTTATGTCCTGCAGGAAGTGGTAGTCTTTCTATTGTGGAAAGCAGGAGAGGTTTTCTATGGGGATTTGCTACCGCTCTGGGCAGTTCCTGTCCCAGACTTAGATGTCAGAGAGCAACAGACTGGAAAGAATACACCATTTCCTGCAGAACCTACAGCTGCTGAGAAGGAAATTTTTTCAATAGTGAATTACAAATCTTTGGCACTTTCTGGCTTCAGCTGATTTGAAAGAATTTTTTGGCTGAATTAGCCCTTTAAAAAAACTCCTAACACTCACACTAATTTTCATAGGCTTGTTTTTTAAGACGAGACTATGAGATACTTACTCCCAATCCTCCGAATCCTCCTCTGTGTCGTCCTCGCTCCTGTTAGTAATAGAATAGAGAAGATAGTGAAAACCAGACACATTAGAGACATCAGTTTTCTGGCAGAACGACAATAATGATATTTAGAGACATCTTCACGATGATCGGAGTCTATAGGGGAAGATGCAGTTAAAATAAATAAAAAAATATGATTCTATGTCTAACTAGAGCGCCCCCTATCCTGTCCTCCCCACACTCCTCTCTCTATACAAGATGGTTAAAAAATAAACATGTATTCACAATACTATAAGGTTTGAGCCCTCACCAGGGGATGTCCGCAGCCGCGTCATCTTCCTTGTCTTCGTCAGTCTCCCTGTATATAGATCAGAAACCAGCTCGTGTGTTAAATCTGCCCCATAGTTTTGGGGATATGTGAATATACAGATGTGAGTTTTGGGCGGGGAACACAGATATAAATGGACTCATATTGTGATATCATGTAGATGGATGATTATATCTCTGCTGCTTCTTTATACTTACACGATGGTCTCCAGGCTCGGGACCCAACTGTAGAGCGGGTACTTGTCGTCTCTGTAACAGAGAACATCGGGTTGGTTAGGATGATTGTTACTTGGTCCCATTTGAAACTTTCAGAAAATGTTATTTATTGCGGCCTCCCGATATAACATGAATTCCATCACTGATATGTATTAACTCCTTGTTGTCACTGCCAGTTTTCCCCTTAAGGGGATGTGCACATTGAGAAATAGGCCAAGAATTTGAAGCGGTATCCGCTCTTAAGGTGCGTTCACACTACAGAATCCGTGCGGATAATCTCCAGTTGATTCCGCCTCTCCACCTGTCCCATAGACTCCATTCTATGGTCGGGCAAATTCCGCCATCTGCCCAAAGAATTGACATGTCAATTCTTTGGGCGGATGTCAGAATCCCCCCGACCATAGAATGGAGTCAATGGAACAGGAGGAGATGCGAGCAGTGGAATCTGTGGCAGGTTATCTGTGCGGATTCCACTTGAAATTCTTCCTATAAAATATGAATAGAGCAATGTTCTATTGTGTTCATCGGGATTTCCGCTCTGTTGTTCACACAGCAGAATTTTCAAGCAAAATTTTCTGCCACGGATCCACCTTCAGGCAAAGAATTGACATAGCAATTTTTTAAGCCGATTCCACCAGGAGAATCCTATAGAAGTCAATGGGGTTTGAATTCTTCTGGAATTCCACTTGAATTCTGCTCAAATTCTGCTCCTATTCTGCCAGAGCTAAATAGATGAATTTCAAGCAGACAATTTTCCTCTTCAATTCCTCGCTAGTAACCCGCCTCGGATTAGGCCACCCGCGTTGGAACGCATCTCCACCCGTGCCATAGACTCTGTTCTGTGGTCGGTCAGATTCCGCCATCCACCCGAAGAATTGACAAGTCAATTCTTTGGGTGGACGGCGGAATTCGCCCGACCATAGAATGGAGTCTATGGCACAGGCAGAGATGTGTGCGAGCGGGGCGAAAACTATTGTAAAAATGATTTATTTGATTTTTTTGCTGTTTTAATGTAGTGTTATTACCTGAAAATCCACGGGGCGTCCATCACGGCCATCTTCCACCTATTACATAATAATAAAAAAATAATTGCATATTATAAAGGGGATATTAGTCTGTCCTCCAAGTGCTGCATGTTGGGGGAGGTTTTATAGAAACATGTACATTGGAAATCCACTGGCCCAGATTTATTAGACCAAAAAAGGCACAAAATCTTTGTCAAACTATGTATAAAGTACAATATGTGAGTTCACCTTAAAAAAAGTCTTCTTACTTTTTTATATTAAACCAATGGACATTTTTTTAAATACCCAAGGGGATGTTGCTAGGCATCAGATCCCTCCTGTGTGGCTTAACCTGTAAGGTGCCACTGCTCCCCTCGCTCCAATCCTAGCCCCCCCCCCCCCCAGCCTTTCCCCTATCAACTTGACTGATTGTTTTGGCTTGGCCGTCAGTCATGATGATAGAGGAGACTTAGGGCCCGATTCCGCCGATTATCGCTCGGTGGAATAGAGAAAACGATTAGCCGATGATCGTGTCATCGGCTGATCAATTATTTAGGGCCAGACCTAAAATCAACGGTCTCCCACCGCGCATCGCTACGGTGGAATAGCAGTGCGCCGCGGGCGACCGATGATTTGAGAAGCACAGCATACATTACCTGGCAGGACTTCTCCGCTCCGTCTTCCTCCCCGAGTCCTGCGCGCTCCAGCTTCAGAATGGCCTGTCAGCTGTGAGAGCGCTCAGCCAATCACAGGCCGGGACCGCCGAGTGGCCTGTCAGCTGATAGACCATTCTGAAGCTAGAGCGCGCAGGACCGGGGGAGGAAGACGGAGCGGAGAAGTCCTACCAGGTAATGTATGGTGCAAGGGCTGCAAGGACATCGGTAACCATGTCCCTGCAGCCCTCGCTTAACGATCATCGGGCTGTGGAATAGGCCCAGTAAACGCGCTCATTTACATCGTTGATCGTGCCCTGCTCGGCCCTTGGAATAGGGCCCTTAGTTCAGGCAAAGCACCATGTTATACGGCCTGATTGACAATGTAAATGAGCACCAATCTGCTAGATTTACTGAGCCTATTACACAGCTCGATAATCGTGCAGCAAGGGCTGTGTATATATATATATATATATATATATATATATATATATATATATATATATATATTGTTATCGACGTCCGTGCAGCCCTTGCCTTTAGTGTAAAATAATATGTAAAGTATATACATACCTGCCACGTTCTCCAATGCTTCTACCCAGTCCCGGTATCTTATGGTGCGTTTACACAGGCAGATTTATCTGACAGATTTTGGAAGCCAAAGCCAGGAATGGATTTGAAAAGAGGAGAAATCTGTCTTTCCTTTATGACCCGTTCTCTGTTTATGGTCTGTTTCTGGCTTTGGCTTCCAAAATCTGTCAGATAAATCTGCCTGTGTAAACGCATCATTACTGGCTGCTGCTAACAGGATGATACCGAGGAGCAGGCAGAAGCACCTGGGAGTGTGGCAGGTATGTATATACTTTATTATATATAGTCATCAGCCGTCAGCCGCACATCACTATTACATGTAGAGATGTGCAGTCGGCGACTGATGATTTTAGATCAGGACCAAAAGACACGATCGCTCTTTATTACACGGAGCAATAATCCACTGAATGGTCCTGATTCGGCAGATTCCGCTCAGTGTAATAAGAGCATCACCGGATGGTGTTTTTTGTCACTTTGGGACCTTGGTGTGTGCTCTAGGTATGGCGTCTTTTCTTTACATATGTGTTGTGTGTTTTGTTAATTTTTTAGTTTTTTTACTTTACAGTTCATGTGATTGAGGTTGGTTTCACACAAGACAGTTTTTTGGGAAATCTACCACTGTAATTTTTGAGCCAAAGCCAGGAGTGGATCCGGCAGGTCGGAGACATATAAGCGCTTCCTTTATTGTACCCATTACTTTAAATCCACTTCTGGTGTTGGATCAAAAACTGCAATGGCAGCTTTCCAAAGAAAACTGCCATGTGTAAACCCAGCCTCAAAGAGAAACCAATGAATCACATGCTCTGCTATGGGGAAAAACACCACAAAAATCAGACACATAGAAAAACACTTTATTCAAACAAAATTCTGCAAGGTGTAACCGTATGGGTTTATTTCAGAATATTAAAGTGTCTTATTCATGTGATAGGAAGGAATGTAGTGTTTTCATGTCTTATTTGTATCTATCTATCTTCTATCTATCCATCCATCTATCTATCTTAGCTGGCTGTGTAAGTGGGATTGGTTTGTATTTAGCTAAGTGCATGGGAATAGGTAGATGTCAACATTGGAGGACACAGTTGTTGTTATTGCCAAAATGCATGTAGCTGTAATTGTACAACCACATTTTGCTTGGTAAACATGTACAGGGCCTGGGAAACTTCCATTCATGGTCATCAGTGGTCTACATAGACATTTCTGGAAGCACCTCACCCCCCACCCAAATTACTATAAAGATCGGGGGTATGTAGCTTCTAGTCAGCCTCAGCTGGGACCATGGATGGAAGGTGCCCAGCACCCTGTCATCGCGCTAAATTGGTGTATATTAGTCCATAATATACAATGGGGCTCCCCGTTTCATTGTGGAAGGAACAACCATGCATCTGTACCATCTGTAACTGCAGCTAAGTATTGTTTTCTGTAATAAATCTCTTCTTTTTTCTATAAATCTGTGTGGTTATAGCCTTCTGCGACTATTATCAAAAGCAACCGGTTACACAAGGTTTGCTAGAAAACAATGCAAGTAACATTAAAAAAAGGGAAAAAAAATCAAATCAACTGGTGCCAGAAAATGCCAGAGATTTGTAATCTATGAAAAAATCTCAAGTCTGCCATTACTTATCAGCTGCTGTATGTCCTGCATGATGTGGTGTATTCTTTCCAGTCTGGAGAGCAGGAGAGGGTTTTCTATGGGGATTTGCTGCTGCTCTGGGCAATTCCTGACATGGACAGAGGTGGCAGCAGAGGGCACTGTGTCAGACTGGAAAGAATACACCACTTCCTGCAGGACATGCAGCAGCTGATAAATACTGGAAGAGTTGAGATTTTTAAGTAAATTACAAATCTCTGGCACTCTGTAGCACCTGTTGATTTGAAAGATTAAAATGCTGATTATCATAGGTTTGTTTTTTAACACGTGATCCCCTGCGGACATGTCTGTGACTGATTATATTACTATAATATACTGTATGTTACTGTGAGATACTTACTCCAAATCCTCCAGACGCTCATCGATGTCGTCGCTGCTGTTGGTGATAGAATAGGGAAGATGGTTAGAACCAAACACACATTGGAGACATCAGTTTTCTGGCAGAATTTCACCAATAAGAAAAGAATAGTTCAGTAAACATTTTTTTTTTTCTTTCAAACCATCTGGTGCCAGAAAGTGCCAGAGATTTGTAATTTACTTCCATTAAAAAATCCCAAGTTCTCCATTACTTCTCAGCTGCTGAATGTCCTGCAGGATGTGGTATTCTTTCCAGTCTGGACAGCAGGAGAGGTTTTATTTGGGGATTTGCTATTGCTCTGGGCAGTTCCTGTCGCAGACAGAGGTGGGAGCAGGGAGCAACTGTGTCAGACTGTAAAGAATACACCACTTCCGGCAGGACATACAGCAGCTGATAAGTATTTGAGATTTTTTTTTAATAGAAGTAAATTACAAATCTCTGCCACTTTCTGGCAACAGTTGATTTGAAAGAATTTTTTTGCTGAATTACCCCTTTAAAAAAATAAAAATAAAAAATCTCCTTACACTAATTTTTAAGACGAGACTTAGATACTTACTCCCAATCGTCCGAATCCTCCGCGATGTCGTCGATGATGCTCCTGTTAGTGATAGAATAGAGAAGATAGTGAAAACCAGACACACATTAGAGACATCCTGGCAATGATTGGTGTCTATAGGGGAGGAATTATAGGGTCACACAAGTTTTACATTTTTAGTTTTACATTTAAATAAAATGCAACAAATTTTGCGAGAAAAAATACAACTAATGTAAAATTAAAGGGGTAGTTCAGCAAAAAAGTTTTTCTTTCAAACCAGCTGGTGCCAGAAAGTGCCAGAGATTTGTAATTTACTTCCATTAAAGAATCTCAAGCCCTCCATTACTTCTCAGCTGCTGTATGTCCTGCAGGAAGTTGTATTCTTTCTATTCTGGAAAGCAGGAGAGGTTTTCTATGGGGATTTGCTACTGCTCTGGGCAGTTCCTTTCCCAGACTTAGATGTCAGAAAGCAACAGGCTGGAAAGAATACACCATTTCCTGCAGAACCTACAGCTGCTGAGAAGTACTGGAAATGTTTTTAACAGAAGTGAATTACAAATCTTTGGCACTTTCTGGCTCCAGCTGATTTGAAAGAATTTTTTGCTGAATTACCCCTTAAAAAAAAACTCCTAACACTGTAATTTTCATAGGCTTGTCGTTTAAGACGAGACTATGAGATACTTACTCCCAATCCTCTGTGTCCTCCTCGGTGTCGTCCTCGCTCCTGTAAGTGATAGAATAGAGAAGATAGTGAAAACCAGACACACATTAGAGACAACAGTTTTCTAGCAGAACGTCATTAAAGGGGTACTCCGGCCCGGGGGTATTTTTCAGATACGGCCGGGGAGGGGGTGGTTATGGATGGCGGAGGTCCGCGGCCGCTCCATGGTGTGAGCTGCCACATGAGACGTGACGTCTCCAAGCAGCTTACCCATTCAGCGGCCGAGGCGGAACTCCGCTACAGACGATGAATGGGTAAGCTGCTTGGAGACGTCACGTCTCATGTGGCAGCTCACACCATGGAGTGGCTGCGGAATAAGTGTACAGGGCGGCGCGATCCGGGACCTGGCGCTGGAATCGGGGAGGTAAGTGACCTCCGCCATCCATAACCACCCCCTCCCCGGCCTGAATCTGAAAAATACCCCCGCGCCGGAGTACCCCTTTAATAAAAGACAATAATGATATTTACAGACATCTTCACGATGATCGGAGTCTATAGGGGAAGATGCAGTTAAAATAAATAGAAAATATGATTCTTTGAGCCCTCACCAGGGGATGTCCACTGCCTCGTCCTCTTCTTCGTCAGTCTCCCTGTATATAGATCAGAAACCAAATCGTGTGTTAAATCTGCCCCATAGTTTTGGGGATATGTGAATATACAGATGTGAGTATTTGGTGGGGAACACAGATATAAATGGACTCATATTGTGATATCATGTAGATGGATGATTATACCTCCGCTGCTTCTTCATACTTACACGATGGTCTCCAGGCTCGGGACCCAACTGTAGAGCGGGTACTTGTCGTCTCTGTAACAGAGAACATCGGGTTGGTTAGGATGATTGTTACTTGGTCCCATTTGAAACTTTCAGAAAATGTTATTTATTGTGACCTCTCAATAAGAACATAAAATCCATCAGGATATTTACTAACCCCTTGTCATCACTGCCAGTTTTCCCCTTAAGGGGATCTGCACATTGAGGAATAGGCCAGGAATTTGAAGCAGGATGCGCCCGTGTGCCTCTCCACCTGTCCCATAGACTCCATCTATAATCGGGCGGATTCCGACATCTGCCCAAAGAATTGACATGTCAATTCTTAATGCGGATGGCGGAATCCCCAGACCATAGTATGGATTTGATGGAACAGGAGGAGATGCGAGCAGTGGAATCCATGGCAGGTTATCCGTGCAGATTCCATAATGTGAACACACCCTAAATTTCCGCTTGAAATTCTTTCCATAAAATATGAATAGAGCAATGTTCTATTGTGTTCAATGGGATTTCCGCTCTGTTATTCACACAGCAGAATTTTCAATCAGAATTCTCTGCCACGGATCCGACAAAGAATTGACATGTCAATTTTTTGGGCTGATTCCTCCAGGGGAATCCTATAGAATTCAATGGGGTTTGAATTCTGCTTGAATTCTGTTCCTATTCTGCCAGAGGTGAATAGATGAATTTTAAGCAGAAAACTTTCATCTTCAATTACTTACTAGTAACCCGCTTCGGATTACGCCACAGCCGCTGGAACACATCTCCACCCGTGCCATAGACTCCGTTCTATGGTCGGTCAGATTCCGCCATCCGCTCGAAGAATTGACAAGTCAATTGTTCGTGTGGACTGCGGAATCCACCCGACCATAGAATGGAGTCTATGGCACGGGCAGAGATGTAAACAAGCTGGGGAGAAAACTATTGTAAAAATGATTTATTTGATTTTTTTTCTGCTGTTTTAATGAAGTGTAATTACCTGAAAATCCACGGGGCGTCCATCACGGCCATCTTCCACCTATTACATAATAATAAAGAAATAATTGCATATTATAAAGGGGATATTAGTCTGTCCTCCAAGTGCTGCATGTTGGGGGAGGTTTTATAGAAACATGTACATTGGAAATCCACTGGCCCAGATTTATTAGACCAGATGATCTGACTATAAATGCGCTGTACTGGGTATTTGGGATGAGATGTGAAAGTCAACACAATCAATGATTTTGTCTACTTGGTGTTTTTTGTCACTTTGGGACCTTGGTGTGTGCTCTAGGTATGTCGTCTATTCTTTACATATGTGTTGTGTGTTTTGTTAAGGTTTTAGTTTTTTACTTTACAGTTCATGTGATTGAGGTTGAGGCTCCAATCTGGATCCAGGATCGGTGGTTTAGAAGGCTACTTGCTCTTATTAATAGTCTGATATGGGGGAGGAGAAAAGTGGGGATTAAATATCAGCTATTGGTACAGAGAGAGGGGGAAGGTGGGCTGAGCATGCCAGACTTTCGGCTATATTTTCTAGCAATGAAGTAACAGGACTTGATGCGGGGCGTCCTCTCCCCTACAGTCAGATATATCCTCCAAGAAGCTGTCCCAAATGGAAATATCTTGGAAAGTTTAGAAGGAGAGCAGTTGAAGGGGGATAATTTAGGTTTCTTTTCTTATGTTAAATTGTACACTAGACCATGGAAAGTGGTCAAACGCCTATGTAAGATTAAAAACAGTTTAGAGTTTAGGCCAATCTGGGGGAATACAAAATGTCACGAATTTACAAAGATAATAGATTGACAATTTTGGATTAACAAAGGAGTTAGGCACTTAAGTCACATAACTCATCGAGGCACTTTGATTGGCTTTTCAGCAATGCAGGCGAGATATGGAGTGCACGATGGACACACATTCTGGGATTTTCAGATAAAAAGCGCCTTCGAAAGCACAAAGGATACTTCTATTTTTACAATTGAGTCACACACACTTATAGACTTTTTGAGGGGACAAATATGGAAACGTGTGGGGGGGGGGGATGGGGGGTCTTCAAATGGATGGATGGTATTTATATTTTTGTATATTTATTTATTTATTTTACATTATTTTATTGAAATCTTCAAAATACAAAAAAAGGAAAATCCATATATCATCATCCCATAAAAACAGTATCCCCCCCCCTCCCGGGCAGTAATTAATAAATTAATTTGCTTCTATACCATTCTTCTCTTAGTGAAATAGTGTTTTGAACTTTTTTTTTTTTACACATTTGAAGTCCCTTTGGGGGACTTTTACATACACTAGTTTGATTTCTACACTGATCATTGCTATGCCATAGGCATAGCATTGATCAGTGTTATCGGCGATCTGCTCATTGAGCCTGCCTGTGCAGGCTTAGTGTAGCAGATCGCCGATCGGACCGCACGGAGGCAGGTGAGAGACCTCCGGCGGTCCGTTTCAATGATCGGGACCCCCGCAGTCACACTGCGGGGGTCCCGATCGGTAAGTGACAGGGGACTTCCCCTGTCACTTACACTTAAACGCCACGGTCGTTTAAGGGGTTAATGACACGCGGCAGCGTGATCGCTGCAGCGTGTCATTACCGGTGAGGTCCCGGCTGCTCACTGCAGCCGGCCCCCACCTCCTATGAAGCGCGCTCCGCTCCGGAGCGCGCTTCATAGCGGGAGAAACACCCAGGACGTAGAGTTACGTCCAGGGTCGTCTGGGGACAGACTTCCTTGACGTAACTCTACGTCCTGGGTCGTCTAGGGGTTAAGGTCCTTTTCTTCGTACTACCAACACCTACCAAGTGGGTATCATCACACAAAATAATCAGGGAAGGATAAGGCACTATTTCCAACTCGAGCTCTTTTTCTACCTCCTCTAATACCGCTTTCCAAAATTCATTTAAGGCTGGACATAACCAAAAGATATGTAATCAATCCTTCACTATTTCCCCACACCTTGGGCAGTCCGCTTCTCTTCTTCTACCTATTTTCTTCAGGAAGTGTGGGGTATAGTAAAAACGGTGCAAAATATGTAACTGTACCAATTGATGGTTTTGATTTACCGAGACACCCTTGGTATTACTTAGGATCCTCTCCCATGCTCTATCCGAGAGAATCCCAATTTCCTTTTCCCACCTTCCCCTACACCCTAATTCATTCACCTCATATACTTCTTCCCTCAACTTTCTGTACATTCTAGACAACCCTTTTTTGGTGGCTGCCCCTTATGTATTTTTGTTAGTATATCAGGTGCAGGGTTGACTAGGAAAAGACTTTTATCTTCAGAGCAAATGAAGGCGTGCCTCAGCTGTACATACTCATACCACTCTTTCCCTTCCAGCCCATCTTCCTCCTTCAAGGACTGCCAGGACCTTAGGTTCCCATCTCTAAAGGCGTCACATACCCTCACTATGCCCGCCCCTTTGAGATTTACCAAGGTCCCTAATTTATAGATTTCCTCCATTCTGGAATTCTTCCAAAGGGAAGTCCATTCAATAAAGTTACGTACATTGCACCATTTCTTGCACCTCTCCCATATCTTAATCAACATACCAACTGATGGGAAGACTTCCCAATCCTCCCCCTTTAGGGCATCTCCAGGATCTCAACCATACCACCGTGGGAATCTCTCAATTTATTTTCCAGGGATTTGTATAGCTCAACGTTATCTCTATTCCACAGGTGGTACAGCTGAGACGCCAGGAAGTATGATCTCATGTCCGAGAGGACTGATCTCATGTCCGGGAGAACCAACTCCACCCTTGCCTTTTGGTAAACATAGAACCGATTGCCTCAGCCTCACTCGTTTTCTTCCCCATATTAACTTATTCAAGACTGACTCCACCCTTTTAAAGGTACTATTATCTACCCAAATGGGTGTAGCACAAAAGATATATAATAATTTTGGCAAGATTATTGTACTGACCAGCATTATTCTGTCCGCTTTGAACTTGATCAGGTTTACCCATATATCCACCTTCTTATCTATCTCTCTCAGGACTTTAAAAGTATTTTTTTCGTGGAAATCATTAATGTCCCTCGTAACTTCTACTCCCAAATATTTGAAGCTCTCTCCTGATTTTAACACTCTCATTTGCTCACATCCTCCATGATCCAGGCCGCTAACTACACTATCCGAGAGCGGAAGCAATATGGACTTGTCCCAATTGATTTTTAATCCAGAGAAAGCTTGATATCTTTCTATTAGATCCATTACATATTTCACTGTATACTCGGGGTTACCAATAAATAAAAGTGTATCATCGGCAAAAAGGCTGATTTTATCATTTCCCCCCTTCACCCCGAAGCCCTGAATCTTCTTGTCCTCTCTAACCAGTATTGCCAATGGTTCGAGAGCCAAAACATATAGCAGGGGGGACAGGGGACATCCCTGTCGTGTACCTCTTTCCAGACTGAAGCTCTCGGAACCAACTCCATTCACTACAACATGAGATCTCACTTCACTATACAAAAGCTGCACTTTCTTCACACAATTCCATCCCCAACCCAAATCTTTCCATTACCTTCCAAAGGAATCCCCACTCCACCCTGTCAAAGGCCTTCTCAGCGTCCAATGACAGGATGGAGTGGGCACCCCCCTCCCCAGCCCACTGAACATTGTGAAAAACTCTACCAATATTTTTCATAATTGACCTTCCCGGGATAAAACCCCCCTGATCCTCATGCATGAGCATCGAGATCACTTTTTTCAAGCGATTAGCTAGAACCTTTGCGTATAATTTAATGTCGACGTTCAATAATGCGATGGGTCTATAAGACCCCGCAGATTGCAGATCTTTCCCCTCCTTAGGGATCAAAATGATCCCTGCTTCCTTCATGGAGTTTGGTAGATGGCCTACCTCCAAAGCCCCCTCCATTACCCTGCACAAGGCCGGTATCATCACCGCTCCATATCTCCTGTAGGCTTCAAATGGGAGGCCATCCACCCCCGGGGTGGTATTACCCTTCACTTCTTTTAATGCTATTTCAAATTCAGCTACTGTCAGTGGGGCCCCTAACTCCATTCTTTGATCTTCTAACAGGACTGGGAATTTAACTAGATTGAAATAGTTCTCCAAATAGTTTCCTCGTCTCCTGCCCTCTTCTCTGATTTGTACAGCCTTTTGTAGTAATTCTCAAAAACCTCTCTAATTCCCTTTTGAGAGCTTATTAGATCTCCCTCACTATCCCATATAACAGATATCTGTTTCTTTGGAGCTTGATTAGCTTTTATGGACATTATACATTTATTAGGTTTCCCACTATTTAGATACCTTTCCTTCCCCTGAAAGAAAATTTTATTTTTAGCCTTAACCTCTAACATGTTGTTATAATCCTCCTGGGCCTGCATCCACACCCTCTTACTATCCTCACAAAGGTTTTCATAGTAGTGTTTCTCTGCTACCACTAATCTATCCTCCAGCTTCTTCTTTTCCTTCCTAAATTCCCTCTTCTTCACTTCAATACTCTTTTTTAAAATTCCTCTTCCGCTTTCAATGTGTCCCAAACTATACTATCTGGTGCAAACCCCCAGTTCTCCCCCAGCATCTCTTCTAGTTTATCTCTAATCTCCCTATCCCTGTTTAGCAGACTGAACCAATGAGCGTTGATCTTCCAACTCCCGCCTCTCCTCTCCTCTGCCGTATGTATCTCCACACACAGTGGAGAATGGTCCGACACTGCTCTCGTCTTATATTTTATATCCCCAACATAACGCACAAAAAGATCATTCACTAATGCCATATCTATACGGGAACTAGTCTGACATGTTTTGTTAAAGCACGAGAAGGCCGACACCCCAGGGTTCCGCTCTCTCCATATGTCTCTGAACCCTAATTCCGTGCATATTCTGTTCAGAGGAGTAACACTCGGGATATTTTTACCTTTTTTTACCTTAATCTGTCAACCCTCTCGTCCATGACACAATTCATGTCTCCCAAGATTCTGAATAAGTAGAGTGATATTGCGAAGACCACCAGGGCCCATTTAAAAAAGAAATTGTGGATTTAGTGAGATGTGTTTCTGTCAAACATAATACTAGTTAAATAGTTTCTAACTACCCCATAGACCGCATGTCTTTTAAACCTTGTCGTTTAACCCCCTTATATTCCACACCACTATTTTAGTGTTCATCTACCCAAAACCAAATTGTGCCCCTCCCCACCCCCGGATTTCTCCCGTGGGTTCTCGGGTGCCCAGAAAGTATAAAAAAAAAAAAAAAAACTTGAAAAGAAAAAAATAGTTCTGACCATAAGCAGGGAAGAAAAATAGAGCGACGAGCGGAGGACAGCCCTGCTAAATGACTAATAAAGTGATAGAGAGAGATTGGCCCAGTTAAGTAGGTATATTGCATATCCCTGGTTCAACTATGATCACCCTTCCCTCCTCTACTTCCCATGGATGCTCAACTCCTATACTCCTGTATATTTATTTTTGATTGTGATATGCAATGATATTCGTTGTAAAGAAAAAAAAAGGGGTTGTTTTTTACTTTACAGTTCATGAGATTGAGGTTGGTTTCACACAAGACAGTTTTTTTAGGAAATCTGCCACTGGAATTTTTGAGCCAAAGCCAGGAGTGGATCCGGCAGTAGGAGACATATAAGCGCTTCCTTTATTGTACCCATTACTTTGAATCCACTTCTGGTTTTGGCTTAAAAACTGCAATAGCAGCTTTCCAAAAAAAACTGCCATGTGTAAACACAGCCTCAAAGGGAAACCAAGAATCACATGCTCTGCTATGGGGAAAAACACCACAAAAATCAGACCAAGAAAAACACTTTATTTCAATAAAATGCTGCAAGGTTTGCTAGAAAACAATGCAAGTAATGTAACATTAAAACAAAAAAGAAAAATTCTTTTAAATCAAATGGTGCCAGAAAATGTCAGAGATTTGTAATCTATGAAAAAATCTTAAGTCTTCCATTACTTATCAGCTGCTGTATGTTCTGCATGATGTGGTGTATTCTTGATGTGGTTTACTATTGGGATTTGCTGCTAATCTGGGCAGTTCATGACGTGGACAGAGTGACATCAGAGAGCACAGACTGGAAAGAATACACCACTTCCTGTAGGACATGCAGCAGCTGATAAGTACTGGAAGAGTTGAGTTTTTTTGCTGAATTAACCCCTTTAAAAAAGAAAGCTCCAAATGCTGTTTTTTCATAGGTTTGTTTTAAATATGTGATCCCCCTGCAAACATGTCTGTGACTGATTTTATTACTATAGTATTTTTACTGTGAGATACTTACTCCAAATGCTCCAGACGCTCATCGATGTCGTCGCTGCTGTTAGTGATAGAATAGAGAAGATGGTGAGAACCAAACACACATTAGAGACAACAGTTTTCTGGCAGAACTTCACCAATAAGAAGGGAGTAGAAAGGATAGTTCAGCCAAACGTTTTTTCTTTCAAACCAGCTGGTGCCAGAAAAGTGCCAGAGATTTAGAGATTTGTAATTTACTTCCATTAATCCCAAGTCTCCATTACCTATCAGCTGCTGAATATCCTGCAGGAAGTGGTATTCTTTCCAGTCTGGAAAGCAGGAAAGGTTTTCTATGGGGATTTGCTACAGTGCAGTTCCTGTCCCAGACTTAGATGGCAGCATAGAGCAACTGTGTCAGACTGGAAAGAATACACACTTCATGCAGGACATACAGCAGCTGATAAGTGTTGGAGATTTCTTTTTATAGAAGTAAATTACATATCTCTGGCACTTTCTGTCACCAGTTGATTTAAAAGAATTTGGTTTTTGCTGAATTACCCCTTAAAAAACAACACAAAAGCTCTAACACCTGTAATTTTTATAGGCTTGTTGTTTAAGACGAGACTATGAGATACTTACTCCCAATCGTCCGAATCCTCCTCAATGTCCTCGATGTCGCTCCTGTTAGTGATAGAATAGAGAAGATAGTGAAAACCAGTAAACACATTAGAGACATCAGTGATGATCGGGGTCTATAGGGGAGGAATTATAGGGTCACACAAGTTTTACATCTTCAGTTTAGATTTACTCACCCGAAATCCGATTCTTCATCTAAAGAAAAAAAATAGAAAACCATTAGTTTAGAGAACTGCTTTATACATTGTAGAGATACATAGATACATAGAGATATTATAGACAAAACCACCCTCGCCGTCATCCAGTCCAGCCTGAAATAGGAAATAGAGAGAGTAAGCAGAGGACATTGGTATATTGCTGAGCATGAGACCTCCTCTGTGTCCATCTGACCTATGTGCTTGGATGGGATAGGGTGTAGGTGGGGGCACTATTACAGTGCTCATCCAGGATTACACACACAGTCATTTCTTCCAAAAACACACGGGGGCTGATTTAGTGGGCTATGAAGCAGAATGGTCAGATTTGTAATCCCGCTGTCAGTCCGCTCTGTGGAGAAGGTGGGGGGCAGCCCGAGGACCATGTGGATGATATCTATGTTTTTCCATGTGGTCCTGGGGCTGTCTCTACCTTTTCCACAGAGAGGGCAGACAGCGGGCCATACTGCATACTGCTCCCAGTATCTTCATTGTTTCTGCCCGCTGTCCTTAGCCGCCGGTGGAAATCTAGAGACGGTCTGTGAAGTTGCACCGGCAGCTGCGGACAGCGGGCAGAAGCCAGGAAAATATCGGGGAGCGGGCAGAAGAAGCATCGGGGACGGGCAGAGGTATGTATATACTTTATTATTTTCTTTATACAGTCATCAGCCATGGGCCGTGCATCGTTATTACACGTAGTGATGCGCAGTCGGCGGCCAATGTTTGTAGGTCAGGACCAAAATAACCAATCAGTCGATCGTTGTCTTTATTACAAGGAGCAATAATCTGCAGAATCGGAGCTCTGGCTAGTAGGACCCCACTCTTTTCTAGCTGGGTGTCTGTTTGTGAACCGGCACTTATGTTTGTGACAGGTGTGAAGTATCTTTTCAACGCAAGGTATTTCTAGTTTTTACACTCATACTTCTACTTATACCTTTGCCATCTTTCTCTTGGCCAATGGTTTTTTATTTCCTTTATTGAAAAATACAATTACAAACGGGAAAATGAGATGTCTGAACAAGAAAGATATTGCAAACCTGATTGAGGCAATCCATTTCTGAGAAAATTCTTTTTTTTTTTTATATGCTACATGACCACTTTCCCATTGGAAAATTTGCCCTTGATCCAATATGGCGGCCATCAAAATGGTGACGGAATATCAATAAAAAGTACAAATCCCCAAACCAGCGCCGCAGATGAATATAATGAAGGTAGATGAGTAATCAGTGTCTGTGGATAATTTTATTAGAATCCCATCCAGTACACATTGGGGTAATATACTGTCATATTGTGTCACTCTGTTGCATAAAAAACTCTCCTATATACTGCACACCCATTTGTGGTATAATTTACAATTATAATTGTCACTTATGTTTGAAAAATGCGGACAATAAACTAACAAATCAGTGTAAGCTTTTATCTTAGATCTAGGGGGTATGTGAGTTATCCTGAATTATAAATGTATTTATTTATTTATTTCTGATTTATTTCAAGAACGGCGCCATGCTTATCCTCAGGTGTCATGTGGTATTACAACTCAGTTTTATTTACTTCACTAGAAAATGTGCTGCAATACCACGGAAAAAAACCGGGGACAGTTAGTGGCGCTGTTTATGGATGGGAGCAGCTATGGCCCAGATTTATCAAACTGTGTAAGGCAACGTTCTCACATAGTCAAAACACTCACTCACTCACATATAGGAACTTACGTGCTATAGACCCAACAAAACTGCTAGATACCGTACAGTCATCATTGCCCCCCACTCTGCCCTCTCCTGTCCTAATCTTGCTGCCAAACAATACCACGACACCCTCAAAACCACTCTGGACAAACGTGCACCCCCTATACCCAAACAGCCCGACACAGACGGCCACAACCCTGGAACACATGCAGAACTCGTTTTCTTAGACGGTGTTCTAGGTGTGCTGAACATCTGTGGAGGAAATCCAAGACAACATCCAACCTTCTACATTATAAGTCTATGCTTAGAAGCTACTACCCAGCTCTTCACTCTGCTAAGCAATCCTACTTTACCACTCTGATCTTTCTCTTTCCCATAACCCAAAACGCCTCTTTGATACCCTCAACTCTCTCCTTAAACCCAAAGTTTCAGACACCCATCACTAACCTCAGTGCTGAAGGCTTAGCCAACTACTTCAAGGGTAAAATAAACACAATCCGCCAGGAGATCATCTCCCATTCCCCAGGTAATATTAATCCTATTCCTCTCACTGTTTCTCCTCATCCCTCTCAGCCTTTGAGCCAGTGACAGAGGAGGAAGTCTCCAGACTCCTAGCCTCCTCTCGCACCCCCCACACCTGCCCTAGTGACCCTATTCCCTCACACCTTGTCCAGTCTCTCTCTCCTGTTGTCACTACCTACCTTACTAAAGTCTTCAACCTCTCCCTCTCCTCTGGCATCTTCCCCTCGACTTTCAAACACTCCACCATCACTCCATTACTGAAAAAACCCTCCCTAGACCCCTCCTGTGCAGCCAACTATCGACCTGTCTCTAATCTCCCTTTTATCTCTAAACTCTTGGAACGTCTGGTCTATTCCCGCCGAACCGTTACCTCTCTGACAACTCTCTCCTTGATCCCCTTCAGTCTGGTTTCCGTCCTCACCACTCTACAGAAACTGCTTTTACTAAAGTCTCTAATGATCTCCTCACCGCCAAATCTAAAGGTGACCATTCCCTGCTCATTCTCCTGGACCTATCTGCAGCTTTTGACACTGTAGACCACCAGCTCCTCCTCTCCACGCTCCGCTCTATTGGCCTAAAGACTCTGCTCTTTCCTGGTTTTCCTCTATCTCTCTGACCGCTCCTTTAGCGTACGCTTTCTGGCTCCACCTCATCTTCTCTTCCCCTTACAGTCGGGGTTCCTCAGGTCAGTCCTGGGCCTCTCCTTTTCTCACTTTACACTTTACCCATCGGACAAATCATAGTAAGTTTGGTTTTCAGTACCATCTCTATGCTGATGATACCCAGCTATATACCTCCTCCCGTGATATACCCCCGCACTTCTACAGAACACCAGTAACTGTCTGTCTGCCATCTCTAACGCTATGTCCTCCCTATTCCTAAAACTAAACCTTTCTAAGACTGAGCTTCTTGTCCTCCTCCCTCTGCTAAACACCCTCCACCTGAACATCTCCATCTCTGTCTGTGGGCAACCATAACCCCTACACAGCAAGCCCGCTGCCTTGGGGTATGTTTGACTCAGATCTGTCCTTCACTCCTCATATTAAATCTCTTTCACGTTCCTGTAATCTGCATCTAAAAAACTTCTCTAAAATCCGTCCCTTCCTTACTGTCGAATCTGCTAAAACTCTTATTGTCGCTCTGATCCATTCCCGCCTTGACTACTGCAATTCCTTACTAATCGGCCTCCCTTCCTCTAACTCTCCTCTCTCCAGTCCATTCTCAATAGAGCGGCAGGCTTATCCCCATGTCCAGCCGCTATACCAATGCCTCCCCCCTGTCACTACATTGGCTCCCTGTTAAACACAGGATACAATACAAAGTCCTCCTGCTCACCCACAAGGCTCTCCACAGTGCTGCACCTCCCTATATCTCCTCCCTCATCTCTGTCTACTGCCCTACCCGTGCCTTACGCTCTCTAATGACTTAAGACTAACATCCACCTTAATCCGCACCTCTCACTTCCGTCTCCAGGACTTCACCCGAGCTGCACCAGTCTATGGAATGCATTACCCAAGACTGTCAGACTCACCTCCAATACCCACAAGCTTCAAACGTGCCCTCAAAATCATCTGTTCAAGCAGGCTTACCAGGTTCCCTAATTTTGACTGCTACCCTCAACCTCCCCCCCCCCCCCCACACACACACAAACCTACCACCACGCACACATACATACATACATACATACACACACACACCAAGCATTTAAGCACTTAGACCTGTGCATGCATGCATTGGCTGGTGAAGGTTCACCCATCCTTACCTGCACTGCCTTATTTATAATGATGGCCGGACCATAAGAACAATGATGCATTTGCCCCTCTGCCATTCTGTCTCGCACCCCCTCCTGATAGTGTGTAAGCTCATGCATGCGAGCAGGGACCTCACTCCTCATGTATGGATAATTATATGTATCTCTCTGTAATGTATATTTTTGTCTATGTATGTACCCCAGAATTGTAAGTGCTGCGGAATCTGTTGGCGCTATATAAACAAAAATTATTATTAAACAAAAATTATTATTATATTAAAAACATCGGTCGTTGTTGGCAGTGTCAAACAACGGCCACTGTTTTATTTCTATTTGGATTGCGGGCAGATTTGGTGTGCCTGTAATCCAATAACCATAGACATCTGTTCAATGTACAGCCGTCAGAATGGCCATACATACAATGTGTGCACAGCCGAAACAACGGCCGTTGTTCCTGCACCAGCGGCCGTAAATAATGGACAAGTCAATTGTTGTGCGGCTGTACACAGCAGAAATCTGCAACATAAAATTCACAGTATAAAATCTGCAGCAAACACAGTACATGTGAATGTTTCCCTTAAAGACAAAGCAGGATGTGCTACATTTAGGCTGGATTTCCCCAAAGTATCCAAAAAACAAAAACTCCAGTATTGCTGCATGGTATAGACCAGTCCCCATATGTATACTGCTTGTAGATGAATGGTGGTCTGCTCATCCTGAATGTGCAGGGTAGGAGGATGGAGATAGTAGGGAGGCGGCGCTTTGTACCTAATAGGCCCCAGTCAGGTGCACCAAACTACTCCTGCTCGCTCAGGGACCTGTCAGGGCAAAAATGCCCTAATGTGGGTGAGCCACATGCTACACCCAGGGCATGTGACTGGCCTTTTTTGGGCCATTTGTGTGTGTATTTTTTTTACAACTGACTTTGTTTTGGCGCCGGCTACAAGCTGCCGTAACAATCTCCCCGACTATTCCTGGTGGATGGAACCGTGGGAGTAAAAGATGTGGTGAGCATAGGGCATTGGAGAGGAATTGAGGGGCAGGGGTCGCTTTTATTGGTGCTTACACCGACAAGTCCCTTAGCAAGCAGGGGTAGTTTGGTGCACCTGACATAGGGCTATTAGGGGACATAGGTGCTCCCTATCTCTCATCCTCCTACCCTGCACCTTCGGCATGAGCAGACTACCATTGATCTACAAGCAGTATACATATGGTAAGATTGTCATATACTTTAGTACAGGGGCATTGCTAGGTCCTAAACATACGGGCATGGGCCCTCTGAGTGCCGTCATAAGCAGATAGTAATAATGCCCCCTGCTGTGTCCCCATATAGTAATATGCCCCCTGCTGTGTCCCCATATAGTAATAATGCCCCTGCTGCTGTGTCCCCATATAGTAATAAGCCCCCTGCTGTACCCTCCAGATAGTAATAATGCCCCTCTGCTGTTAACCCGCAATTAACCCGACCCCATCCCCACACACACTACCCCACCTGACCCCCTCCACTACACACTACCACACTGACCCCCTCCCACACATACACACCTATGCCATTTGACCCCCACACACACACATAGTGCCCTTATGGTAGCTAATGCCCCCACAGTACCCAATATATAGCCAATCCCCCACAATGCCCATATTGTAGCCAATCCCCCCACAGTGCCCCATATAGTAAGCCAATCCCTCCACAGTGCCCCATTTAGTAGCCAATCCCCCACAGTGCCCCATATAGTAGCCAATCCCCCCACAGTGCCCCATATGGTGCCATCACCCACAGTGCCCCATATAGTAGCCAATCACCCCACAGTGCCCATATGGTAGCCAATCCCCCCCCACGTGTCCCATATAGTAGCCAATCCCCCATAGTGCCTGTAAAGTATCTAATCCCCCCCAATAGTGGCCCATATAGTATCCACCCCCATAGTGCCCATATAGTATCCAATACGCCATTAGTGCCCCATATAGTAGCCAATCCCCCCCACAGTGCCCCATATATAGCCAATCCCCCACAGTGCCCCATATAGTAGCCATATACCCCATAGTGCCTGTATAGTATCTAATCCACCCATAGCGCCCGGGTATAGTATCTAGTTCCCCATATAGTATCCATACCCCCAATAGTGCCCCATATAGTATCCAATACCCCCAATAGTGCCCCATATAGTAGACAATACTCCCATATAGTAGCCATACCTCCATAATGCCATATAGTATCCAGTACCCACAATAGTGCCCCATTAGTAGGCATACCCCCCAATGTGCCCAATAGATCTAATCCCCCCATATAGTAGCTAATATGCCCCAATATGGCTCATATAGTCACCTCCAGTCCAATCCAGACCCTCCCCCTCTGTACAGTGCCCTTCTATTGACACCAGCCTGGCACCCGCACTTCCCCACCAGAAAAAAAAACAAAAACAAGACC